>NW_028230453.1:15590910-15770827 GCF_043228905.1 Azolla caroliniana
ACGTTGTGTCGACTCTATTTCCATCGGAGTGGGACCATCCCTCGTAACGGGTCTAGAACCTTGTGGCGGTGTGGCGACTATAGAAGCGTATGTCTGTTCCGGTTGGCGGCGTAACATTTGTTGACGTTCAGAACGTCGCTCAAATAGGCGATTATCACATCGCACAGCTCGGCTAATAGCTTCAGTAAGAGACTTTGGATCTTCATGGAAAGTAAGAAGAAGATCTTTGACATCGTTACGCAAACCCTGACGGAATTGATCCATTAAGGCTGCCTCATCCCAAGGGATGTCGCATGCCAAGAGACGGAAATCTGCGGCATAAGCTGAAGCGGGACGATCTCCTTGTCGGAGTCTTCGAATCTTGTTTATTGCAGTCCTAGTGCTATCCGTATCTCCAAAACTAGCTTGAAACTCCTTAACGAATGCCTCGAAATCCTCCAGTAATGGTGATTTCTTCTCAAGAAGTGGTGCAAACCATGCTAACGCTGTACCGCTTAGCAAGGTTCCTATTAATCCCACACGGGCAGCATCAGTTGGATACCGATTGGGATGTAACTGAATCACCAAACGAACTTGATTCAGGAAACCTCGAAAGAGAGATCCGGTACCATCAAACTTGGCAGGGAGGCTAATCTTTGGTTCCCTTGGGGAGTTTTGAACCCCCGCCGCTTGTTCTCGTAATGTTAATATAGTAGCCTCAAGTTGATGAACCCGTTGTGATAACTCCTCATATTGATGAGCTTTCTCAGTACTGACTTGTTGAAGATCCCCGAGTAGCCTTTGATTTTCTTGCTCTAATGCCACAAACTTAGTGGTGAGCATATCGAGCTCCGAAAGGACACGCATATACTCTTGCTTGCTGACCGACTCCATAACCGCGGGGGAAAAAGAAAGAAGGATAAAGAAGAAAGCTTGCTAGAGTTATTGGAGAAAGGGAAAAGAAATATTCGGTTCAAACTGTCGTGACTCTTGAGTAGGAAGCAGAGAGAGAGAGCGATGGCGATAGAGATAACGATAACGATAGAGATGGCGAGAGCGGTAGAGATAGCGATAGTGATAGAAAGAGAGTGAAAGAGGGAGAGAGTGCGAGAGAGAGAAAAGTATAAGTGAGAGATAAGAAATGGGAATGTGATTATATTATGAGAAAGAAGATTACAAGGAGTAGGCTAAGGGCTAAAGACTGGTGTTGAACCGAATGAGTTGTGATGAGTGTATGGACTCTTATTTATAGGCCCTTATGGAGTATTCTAGAATGTTCTAGAATATTTTAGATATTTATGAATAATAATAATAATAAATATAATCATGAAATATTCAAGAACATTCTAGAATAATCTAGAATGTTCTAAATATCTCGTAATAACTAAACATATAATTATTATGATTACATCTCACATATGTTATTACAATGGTTAAAGTACAATATGTAAACCAAGAGGTTATGGGTTCGATTCCTGGTTCGCCAAGATGAATGTCATGATAAGCCAAGATGTATGTCTTCATGACAACCTTCGGGGCACCTACAATTTGGTGCGCATCAAGCCTGGAGACGAGTGGAAAACGGCCTTTCGAATGCGTTATGGACATTTCGAGTACAAAGTGATGCCATTCGGCCTTACCAACGCTCCGGCCATCTTCTAGCACATGATGAACGATATTTTTCGAGAGTATCTCGATCATTTCGTGGTCATCTACCTTGATAACATCCTAGTTTTTTCTTCAAACTAGGAGGAACACACACACCACGTATCTGGTTCTCACCAAACTCTGGGAATATGGGATCTTCACCAAAAGTGAGAAATGTGAATTCGATAGGACCTCTGTCAAATTCATGGGTTACATGATCTCCCCTACCGGGATCAAAATGGATGAACGCAAGGTAGCGGCAATCACCGATTAGCCTCTCCCGACTCGGCTGAAAGAGGTACAATCATTTCTTGGTTTTGCAAATTTTTATAGACGGGTTCTCTTCCCTAGTCCAACCTCTCATCCATCTTACCCGGAAAGATACTCCATTTCTTTGGACCCTTGTGGCACACTATGCTTTTAATGCCCTCAAAGCATCTTTTCTCTCCGCCCCCGTGTTAGTCCACCCCGACCCCGCCCGCCCTTTCCAAGTTGAAACCAACGCCTCCGACTTTTCCATAGGTGCGGTCTTGTCTCAGCCCGACGACGATGGCACCCTGCATCCGGTCGCCTTCTACTCTCGAAAGTTTACAACCCCAGAAATCAATTATCCAGTCTATGACAAGGAGCTTGCAGTTATCATCTCAGCCTTCGCCAAATGGCGACCCTATCTGGTTGGGGGCCAACATCGTATTCAGGTACTGACCGACCACAAGAATCTCATCTACTTCACCATCACTTGTACGTTGAATCGGCGGCAGGCTCGCTGGTCATCTTTTCTCGCTAACAATGACTTCGAATTCTTGTTTCGACCCGGCGTTCAACATGGGAAAGCGGATGCTCTCTCTCAGCGACCCGATGACGCATATTCTCAACAATCACATTGTTTATTGCAGCCCGATCAACTACACATGTTCGCAACCTATATGTTGCATGATGATTCCTTGCTCAACGAGATCGCCCAAGCAACCATGTTGGACCCTTTCACTACTGACATCAGGGTGCACCTCAACAACCCATCCCAAGAAATACAAAGCTTGGATCTTAGTCACTTTACAACTCAGGATGGGCTACTCTATCGTAATCACCTCCTTTACGTACCAGCTGGCACATGTCACATCTGAGTACTACAAACTTGCCACGATGATCCTCTTGTCAGACACTTTGGGGTCGCGAAAACGTTGGCGTTGCTGTCTCAGGGATTTTGGTGGCCCCAACCTTGGAAATTGATCAAAGAATTTATCAAAACTTGTGACATTTGTGCTCGCTCCAAAGCGGCTCACCATCGCCCATATGGTCTTCCACACCCACTTCCAATTCCCAATCGACCTTGGGCATCTCTCTCCATGGACTTTATCACCGACCTTCCTCGAGTCGGTGACCATGACACAGTGGTAGTGGTCGTCGATCGGTTTTCAAAGATGGCTCACTTTGTCCCATGTGCGAAAACCATTTCGAGGGAGGAGACGGCTGACCTTTTTCTAAAAAATGTCGTCTAATTACACGACTTCCCTGAGGATGTCACTTCTGATCGAGGTCCTCAATTTATCTCCCACTTCTGGCGCCAACTTCTATAGACATTCGGGACTTCTGTGAACTTGCAACCGTGCACCACCCTCAAACTTATGGCCAAACCGAAAGAGTCAACCAAATCCTCGAACAATACCTCTGGTGTACAGTCAACTACCAACAAGATGATTGGGTGGACTTCCTTGCCATGGCGGAATTTGCCTACAATAATAGTATCCATGCCTCAACTAAGGTTTCCCCATTCTTTGCAAACTACGGTTTCCACCCTCGTTTCAACATTTCCATTCCGGAGACATCCGTCAATCCGTCGACCGAGAGGCTTGCCCACACCTTACAAGATGTCCATTGTGACCTCTCCCTCGAGCTTTGTGTCGTTGGAAAACAATATAAAGCTCACGTTGACCGACATTGCTTGGTCACGCCGACCTTCGCAGTCGATGACATGGTTTGGTTGCTACGTCGCCACATCACAACCACCCGTTGTCGGGGTAGTTGTGGTTCGTGCGGCGAAATCACAGGGACTAAGGTTTAAGGGGAGTTGAAGAAACTTTTATAAAGCTTGCGCACAAATGTTAGGAAGAATAAGAGTTCAAAGTATTGTGTGACAAAGAGACGAGCATAGATTAGAGACAAAGACCATATATGACTTAAGAAGCAAGAGTATATGATATTAACATGATTTATATTAAGAATATAAGATTTTACCACAAAGATTCAGGATAGAAGGAATAAAAGTTGAAAGTAATGTACGAGAGAGAGACGAACAATGATGAGAGATAGAGACAATGTATGATTGAAGAGGTAAGAAAATATGATAAGAATATGTATTATATTAAAAACCCAAGATTTTACCAAAGTTACAATGTCGACGACAAGATACGACTTTTCTTTTGTTGAATTGTAGATTTGAACCCTTGCCTCCAACTTCAAAACACAAGACTCTTCCCAAATGAGCTAACTTGTTTGTTTGATCATATCATTTCTCTAACTTTCTCTTCTTGATTGATTCCCTTTTGTTTTCCTTTCCCCTCTTTTTATAAGTATTTCCATGCATATGGTAATGGCATGCATGTAATGCATGAGTTACATGTGATGCATGATCGCCATTTGGCGCACATGCATTGCATGTGATGCATGATAGCCATCATGCTCATTTGAGCTCCCATGTATGAAAATATATATGGGATATGTATAATGATGGATATAACCTTAAAACAAATAACCTAGCTTAGTGGTGTATGCTTTGTGCTTGATGTACAAGGTTCAAGTCCCTCAATTTTACTTAATACAATATTTAAGTTTATTCTTATATAGTGAAGCACATTCTTGACAATATTTCTAAAAACAAATAGCCTACCCTAGTGGTATATACATTGTGCTTGGTTTATAAGGTTGTGGGTTCAAGTGTCTCAAATACTACTAAATACAATACTTAAGTTCATTTTTATATCGTGAAGCAAATTCTTCACGACACCGTCCCTGCACGAAGCTCGACTACAAAAAGCTAGGCTCCTTCCGTATCCTTGAGCGCATTAACCCAATCGCCTTCTAGTTAGCGCTTCCCCCCACATTTCGGCTTCACAATGTTTTCCACGTCTCTCTCCTCGAACCCTACCATCCTTCTCGCATTCCAGGATGACAACCTCCGCCCGTGGAATTATCAATAGGTGAGGAGTACGAGGTTGACCAGATCCTCGACTCCCGCTTGCGCCGCCGAAGACTTCAATACTTGGTTTTATGGAAAGGTTACCCTCTTTCGGACGCCACATGCAATTCGCGCTTTTCATCAACGATACCCTCATAAATCAGTCGCGGGTGTTAGGAGGCGGCCTTAGAGGGAGGATAATGTCATAGACATATGCCACGGAGGAAGGTAGTCTAGGGATTGAACCCAAGACCTCATGGTCTCTATTGGACAACTCTACAAATTGAGCTACCTATGCATCCTTGTACCAAATCTAACTTCATGTAGTGTAGATTGAACATTGGAAGTTTCTAGCTTGCACACATTCTCTTGCATTCTCTATTGCATGCATCATCATGCATTCTCCATTGCATGCATCCTCATGCATACTCTATTTCTAGCTGGCTTACATAGCCCTACCTTCTTGTATAAATACTCAAGTGTACCTTGATTCTAATCAAGGTGAACAACACCAATTACGAATTCTATAATTTGAGTTCTTGTTCTTTTCCTCTCTCTTGTGTTCTAGTCTTGTCTTCTCTTTGCTCTATTATACTTGTTTGTGACATCATTTGGATGTGGATTCAACATTCATTTTTTTATTGTTCTTCTACAATATATGAATAGGCAACATATCCCTTGAGTTACAACTTCGTCTTCCATAAAGAGAAAATGGAGCCGTCCAGAAGGCAAAGCATCGAAATAAAGACATTCCTGAGAGTTTTTATAACCCATGACCCCCAACAAGACATGTAATTTTATATTAATTTCTGAAACCGTGTTCAATCAATGTAATACGTGATTTCGTCTCTTCCCCAATGAGCACAAGTGTAGTGGCTTTTGTCTTCTTCTTCATTGATATCTTTATTTGCATCCCTTCTCCAGATTATAGTGCCAACTTCCATATCTACATATTCTTGGATTTTGATTGCATTAACTATGTTTCATCTATCAGTTATCTCTACCTTACTATCAAGGATTCTCTTTTCTAAAACCTTTTTGATGTCAATGGTATTTTCTATGTCCATGGCTAGCTTAAATGCAAGGGATGTTTTTTGTTTTGACTTTTCTTCCGCATATTGAGGGAGGTTCCAAAGTTGGCATTTGTAGCTCTTCAACAACCAAAGTAGGTCCTACTATACTTTGACCAATGTTCAAATCTGTAGTATCTCCATGTCTTAACACTTATGTCTATGTAGTCTTATGGGCTCTCCAAGTAATATGCATTGTCATAAAAAAGAAATTTTGGATGGTTTGTCACTTAAATTCATTGTTTATATGGTTGAACTACTCTTCACTTACGTAGTTGAAGTTATCTTGTATTTGGAGATGTGGAGTGATTGTATAAATAACAATGTTGAGTTCTTGTGAATGAATGGTTAGCATGAAATTAATAGTTAAATTCAGATAAAATATCACAAAATATCCATTATATATGTCGTAATTTTAATTATATCCTAGTATGTATTTTTCATGGTAGAAAAGTTAAATTTGGTTAACCCACACTAATACTAAGACACGTTGCATCATAATCAATTAATATGATCTAATTAGGCTACATGATGATATAATTAGGTTATAATGTAAATCATTTACTTTGTTTACATCAATAGCTACATTGTTCACATTGTTATTGTTATATTTTGCCTTATGTAATCAAACAATATTCCAATTTAAAATGACCTACTTGCATAATTTGATTGAATTTTGTAGAATAATGAAATATGACTTTTAGCATGTTGGTATATTTACTTTTTGACCAAGGGCATAAGGCGATATTTTTAAAACAAGATCAAGTAGGATCCCACATTGCCCCTGATATATGGGTAGATCAACATTTTTGTAAATGGATGTATTAGGTGATATTCAAAATAATAATAATGTGTAAGGTTCGGTATTACTCTAAGATGAGTGGAAGAAATTTCAATATATGATCGAAATCATTACATGAGCCAAGACAAGAGAGTGTAGACAGAACAAAACACTAAACTTTGTAATCATTGCAATGTCATGAACATTTCAGAAAAAAACGAAATTCGACATTCCTCTTTTTTCATCAAGAAACATTAAATGCACCAACTCTAAGTGGCATCGCCTGAAAAGCCTTGGATGAGTATCTCATAAAATTCCAAATAAAAAACCTCAGCAAGCATCCACATCTCTCACCATCACAATGGAATAAGCATTTTCCAAAGGGCTTCCCCTATTATATACATATGGACATAATTTGTCAGAAAACAACAAACAAAACACAGTTGTTAGTTTCACTCTTTTTCTTATGCATGAAAAGACATACAATAGTTGTTGTGCTCATGTATTTAAGTGATGGAATTGTCTAGTGTTTGGTGTAGGTATATGGCATTTATAAGATATTAAGTGCCAATGCATACATATTGTGTTCATAGTAAAAAATAAGATGCATCAATAAACCACCAATATATTCCCTAACATTCAATATAAATTACTAACCCCTATGTTTTCTAAATCTACCAAAATACTTTTTAAAAACTAAGAAACCATCTCTCCATTTTAAATAGCAAATAATTAGCCAACGTTTGCTCTAGTTTTTGTGAACAATTGCTTCTAAAGGTATGTGTACCACTCATTAGCTTATTGGTCTCTAATTCAACTAATTATGCAAAGCACTTAGCTAGTCGATCAAAGTATTGATCAAGCACAAGTCACTAACTAATGATTCATCACGTTATTTGTAATTAAGGACAAAATAAGCAACCAACGTATTAATCAAGGTGCATTGTGAATTATTCGCGAGTACGCATCGAGTATGTGAATATATTTAGAGCCAAGTGACCTTTTTTTGGGTCAAAAACATCACAAGGGACATGATGGTGGTTGTTATGATGTAATTTCAAAAGTTACGTTGGATATGGTGGTGACTCTCGAATGGCTTTTTGTCCCCATGTTCATGAATATGGGGACATGCACTTTCCTAAAGGTAATATACATCTTTCTCCAAGATTATGCTTTCTTAAATGCATGTATCTACATGTAAATCATATCTAGTAGCTCTTCATTTTGAATTTTCGGTCCATCATATATTAGTTCCCTTTTTTTATATGGTTGTAACTTGTGAATTGTGATGTCCTTTAAGCTTGTCACTTTTCTCTTTTGTACACTTAAAAAGTCTTGGTAATTCTAATTTTTACAAGATGTATATTCGATGCCTTTGATTCAATGGGTCGGTCACTATTTCCTGAATCCTAACATATATGAGATGAATTTGTTCCTACTTACATGTCTCTTTTCAGTCACATGTGCCCTGTTCATTCAATGTGAAATTAGATGCCCATCATGTACTTGGTTATTCAATTTATCAAAAGCAATATGGTTGCATATCATTCAATTTGTCATATTCACCATGGTTGGTGTATGCTCATAATGTTTTCTTAAATTCAACGTTAAGTGTCATATTAATGATCCATGTGTCCTATCAATAGTAAAGTGCATAACAAGACATTACATAGTAAATCACAATGCGAAAGCATTGCACATATACATGCAAGTTGTTTAGACAAATTCCACATTACACATTCATCGGGTCGCATTACTTTTAAAGTTCTAAAATTCTAATTTGTAAGCATGAGGTTAAGGTTGTATCTTGCCACAATAATGTTGCTGGTTAAAGTCTTCAACAATGATTGTGATTTTTTAAAACGGATCTACAAAATTGAAAAAACATTCCATATGCCAAGATTTATAAATAACATGCTCACTTTAAGCAGGGAAAATCAAGGGCATCATATGTCCTAAATTGATAAAGTAGGAATTGGCGAGTCTAGTTCCAAATAAAAAATGTTTCATCGTACAACTAACATTGCACTAGGCTTAGGCTTAGGCTTACGAAATCCTTCTAATAGTGATCTCCGCTCACAATTCCAAGGCTTCATCTTAGTCACGTGTTTTCGAATGATCCCAACATAATCACGGTGACTAATCACATACTTTACCATGTTTTTGAAGGCTTGCTACCACAATTTGTGAACCCACCCATGATCAACGTGACACTTTTGAACACCCAAACCTTCATAATTATAGCATACATTCTTTTTAAGTAATTAATAGCTCAAACATCTTCTAATAGTGTTGGAAGGACGAAAGTTAGATAAAATAAATAAATGTTTGGACAATACATATAACTAGTCTACATGAATGACCTCATCCTCTTTTACTAAAGTGAAAGGTTGTGAGGCCAAGTGAGATATCACGAACTTCCTAGGTATGATTCATCACCCTTTATAAAAAGGGCGAGAGAGTGAAAAGAGATGGTCGAGAGGTTGAGCTCTACAGAACATTTGCTATGGCACATCTTGTGTTATTTGCCTTCTTTTTCATATCAATCCTATTTCTATACATAAGGAAACTAATATTATTGAACAGTAAAGTACCTATATACTTGTTGGATTATGCTTGTTCAAAGGGGACTGAAGAATCCATGGCTTCTGTTGAGCGTCTCCTCTATTTCTCACAAGAGCTCAAGACTATGTCTATAAAGAATATACTATTCCAAACCAAAGTGACAATGAAATCTGGAGTCGGAGAAGAAGCTTACGTACCTAGGGTCAATCTAGTGAAAGGAAGGTCTATGACCCTAATGGATTCACATGACCAAGCCCAAATTCTTTTAGTGGGGGCAGTTGAAACACTCCTTCGAAAAACACGAGTCTCACCACAACTCATCGACATTCTCATTGTGAATAGTGGAGTGTTTAACCCTACCCCTTCACTTTCATCGATCTTAATCAATCATTTTAATATGAAATCCTCAATAAGATCATTCCATCTAAGTGGCATGGGTTGCTCGGCAGGCTTGATCTCAGTCTCACTTGCAAAAGACCTCTTATCGATTAAGCATCAACGTCGAAAAAATCATTATTGTAGTGATGATTCAACCCAATTTGCACTCGTAGCAAGCACTGAGATCCTTTCTAGCATCTATGATGGAAAAGATCGGTCTATGATGGTCACCAATTGCTTGTTTCGTAGTGCTGGAAATGCACTCCTACTTTCAAATAATCCCAAAGATCGAAATCGCTCAAAGATGGAGCTTTTGCATGTGATTAGGGTCAACATGTCAAGCAAAGATGAAGCCCATAATGCAATCATTTTGAAAGAAGATGCAGATGGTATCGTTGGGGCCCAATTGAGCCCTTGCCTCATTGATGTTGCAACAATGACCATACGACAAAATATAAGGCATTTGGCCCCCAAAGTATTGCCCATAATGGAGCTTTTGAAAATAGGGGTTACTGAAGTAGTCCTAAGAGGATCGCGTCTAATGATGAAGAAATATCATATGAAGAAATCGTATGTGCCCAATTTTAAGCTAGTTTTTGACCACTTTTGCATACATCCAGGGAGCAAGGTAGTTATAGAAGGGGTGGGGAAGAGTCTAGGTTTGACCAACTATGATATTGAGCCATCACTTATGGCATTGCATAGGTTTGGGAACACATCAAGCTCTGGGATATGGTATGAACTGGCTTATATTGAAGCTAAGAATAGGCTCAAGGCAGGCGATAATGTGTGGCAAATAGGGTTGGGATCTGGTTTCAAGTGCAATAGTGCAGTGTGGAGGGTGTTGAGGACAATTGATGATAATGAGCTATTTTTAGGAGATAATCCTTGGCATGATTGTATCCATAGATACCCTGTCCTTGAAGACCTTTCCAAGCTCCCTCATGTAGTCAATGCACTTAGCTTTTTGCAAAAATTGACCTAAGCTTGTCGTAGCATGAAGGGAAGGCTTAGTATATAAACTTGGGTGTTCAAAGTGTTGCCCTATCCACTTTTTTGTATAGGTTTAGCTATTAAAGCACGTTGTTCCTTATGCAACACAACCATTGGATTTCCACTGAATATTTAACTCAATGTATATATAACGACAAAGTTTGTAGAAATAAAGTTATTGCTTGTGGTTATTTTTATCAATCCCATGGTCTAATTGTCTAGACCTTTCTTTATAATCATATCACTGTCTAAGGAAGACAATTCTATTTCTTTCAATTCTCGAGGTGGGGAAAAGAACATGTTCTATTCCTACTTATATCCTTAACTTGACCCAGATGAATAAAATGTTATTGTTTTCAATATTGGTTGTGAAACGTAAATTTGTTATGCTATAATTGAAGGGTTGTTTCATAGTTTAGTAACCAATGTTGCAAATATTTAAATAATTCATAGAAGAAATGGTAAGGCAAAGAAAGCATACAAGTTATCAACACAACTAAGATTATCTTCTAAATAAGTAAAAATGGATCGATTTTCTTGACAAGGAATAATCTATGTTAAAACTTTCACTAGACATAAAAAATGACAAAAGGCAATTGTAATACAGTGATACACTATGCGTGCCGAGCCAAATAGTATGGCGAATCTACAAAATTAACTATGGGCTATTTTAACACAACAATTGTCAACAATTCCTCTTGGTATTAAAGCTATAACTAAACCTATTCTTAGGTTGTGGATCTAGAAGCAAAGAATGATAAGATCAAAGAGAGGCAATGCATTTCTCATGTTTGCATGAGACACAATATATTACCTTCTTAACCAATAAATTCGCTAACAACCTAATCTTTGAATTGATTATTGGAAAAGGTAATACCCCTTGGCTTACTTATCTTGTGTTTAAGGAAATACATAATTCTACCCCTTGTATTATCAAATTAATCAATACTCATGTTTAACTACGAATAAGTCTATAATTACTATAATTAACCATATCAAGTTAAGACAACATCAAAAGTCAAGTCAAATATTAAAATTGTAATTGTAGTAATATATATAAAATAGGAAACCAAGTTTGTTTTCAAAACTAAGGTAGAACATTCACCGATATTACCCCTTGTATATTACAGTAATGTGGATCATATCCTTAGTATTTTTAGCATATAGCCATATGGCTCCAATCAAAAACCGGATATGTGCTCCCTTAAAATCATACTTTCAACGTTTTTCTAAATTAATCACTCCACAAGAATCAATCTTGAATTCATAAACGAACATAGTTTTTAATGACAAATGTAAAATAAAAGTTATAAAAACATTCATACCTACAACAAATACAAAAATTTACATAATGTTCATTAGATATCAACATTTAATTCTGAACACTAGGATCAAGCACATATTGTTCGATAGTTATCAACACTTAATTGTTGGCACTAGGGTGTCATGCCAAATTTCACCACAGTAAAACCATAAGATACAAATGAATGTGAAACTCCCATTGTGTATGCATAACATAAATTTCTAATCAATAGACTTTAAAACATTATTGCGGCCTCTATTGAGGCAACAAGAGGTGGTGGGCAAATGATGAAAAAGGAAAAACGAAGTACCTAAAGCACTCACAACTTCCAAATATGCTTGCTTTTTTTGATCCCATCATGAGCTTTGAACACCATATTTCCGTGACATACATCACTTCTCTTTGAAAGCTATAATAATGTACTACTACATCATTTAACTTTGATTCAAAAGCTCACTCCTTGTCAACTCAAAGATTGTTTTCAATTAGCTAAAGATAGCTTATTTGATTATTTGTGTTCTCAACTATTTGATCGAGGTAGATATGGAAGTGCTTTTAGCACTTTCAAGGTGTAACTGCAATATCCTCTTGGAATGAAAAGAAAACAATAGTGTTAAAGTTGATGTGACTTTTATATGAATTGAAGACAATCAATCCACAAAGGAAAATATCAAATAACATTATGTGTGAGGAGATCAACAACATTTCTTTATTCAATCGGTAAACTAAAAATATATCAACAAAATTCCAACATCTCTCATAAAATCTTGGGGTTTTTACCGTTTGTCACCCCATTGCTACATTTTCCTCCTTGTCTTCCCATCCATCTCAAACATTTGTCTTCTAAAACCACATTGTTGTGATAAGATCAAACTATCAATAGTATTGAAAAAGAGAAATAAATAAGTGACAATGCCATTCCTCCCAACTACCCCCAAGCAAAGGGTTCAAGACAATCCCTAAACCCTAACGACATCCCATACCATTGCGTATGGTCTAAAGATGTACCTTGTCTTAGGTTAGATGATAGGCGCCTTGACACGAGAACCTTCAAACCACCAAGGTCTTAGAGTTTCAACAAGGAGATGATAAAATGAGGTAGCTAATCTCATATGTGCTTATATATGAAGGCAAAGGCCCCTTGACTGCCGCGTAAATGGCTACATGTTGTTGATCATGCTAGGTTGTCTCAAACCCTAGGATAATTATCCTTCCTTGCTTATTTATTTATGATGAATTAGCCCTCCCATTCAGACCTAGAGCTATGACCATAACACACATGTATTAACACATTTCATCCACATAAAAATGCCAAAACTAGAAGATATAATGGTCCACCAAAGGCGAATTAAAACAAGTGATGTTCCAAGAGCAATGACATGAATATGACACAAATAAATAATAAAATCCCCAACTCTTATGATCCTTGCTATCAATAAAAAGCCATGTGGATTTAGAGCATTCAATGTTGTAATATGATTGACACACATGTATAATTTATCTTGATATGCCCATTGAGGAGATTTGTGCATAACATTCCCCGACTCTTCAATTACTTTATTGATATCTTCCATTTGGGTTCAAAACTAGCAATCTAGTTAGGTTTCTAGTAGCCACGATAATTGCCATTATTAATTGCCTCAAATTGTTTAAGAGGTTATAAAGGGTTGTATGTTTATCTTTGGCGACCTCGTTGACATCACGAGACCAATTGATGACAAGCTTACATTGCGACGATTGTAAGGGCATTTTGATATT
This sequence comes from Azolla caroliniana, assembly GCF_043228905.1. Classification (NCBI taxonomy): domain Eukaryota; kingdom Viridiplantae; phylum Streptophyta; class Polypodiopsida; order Salviniales; family Salviniaceae; genus Azolla; species Azolla caroliniana. The sequence goes on from NW_028230453.1 coordinate 15,604,560, forward strand.
GATATACATGATAATCACATTAACAAATATATCATTGTTAGAGTCTAACTAATTAATTAAATAAGAAATAAGGATTTATAGACCAAAGAAAGGAAAGAGGGGTGCCAAACCACTCAACCACTGCCAACAACAGGATGAGACGGACCCGAACCTCCGCAATGTCCCATATTATCAAGGGTTTAAGCGAGTCATACATTGGGGTCTGTGAGGATCACACATGTTTAGCTAACAAGAGCCATAGCCACATTCATAGTCTCAACATAAGTCAAGCCTCTTCGATAAGAAGGTGGCTAATCTTCTTATATAGGCAGAAAACCTAGGCCCTAGTGTGTTCACATTTGACTACTTTATGTGAAGTGGTCGAGTGATAACACCACTTAATAGTTATCCCACACCTTATAATTGAATATTACAGTTCACACCCTTGCTCCTTTCATAATTAACCCCCACATAATCATCATAAGATTAGGGAAAACTACATAAAACTTATCTAATTATCAATTATCGTTAAATGCACGTTAACAAATGTACCAACATGTTTAAGTTATGAAGATGAGGCCAATGTGGGTCTATGCATGTCATTTCCATTATCTTCAAGCATAAGGATGATTGTCGACAAAAGGTGTCCCATTTAGGTGTAGATGACAACAAAGGTACTTGCCAATATGTTAAACCGAGGAAGGAAAGTCCCATGAGGATGTGTGAAACAAAATTTGATCTCTTGAGTCTTTAGCATCATGAGAAAATGTTGACATTAAGTGTTCATTTGAGTTTATTATAATTACTATATAAGTTATCCATTCATCGATCTAAGGATGTGATTCTCGTCGCTCGAATGACCAACAAAGGAAACAACCATCTTGTTGGCCAAAAATGCCAAAAAGGGCTACCGTCTCTGAAGGATAAAAGTGGAGTATCTTTCTAGCAAGTGATAATTTGGAGATGTTGTGCAATTTCAGCATCTAAATCCCCAATAAAACCATCCCACTATCCCTCTAAAACATGGACCATGTCTAACAAAATGTTACACACCACTTCAACTTGTGAGACCCTAATTGGCATCCATTTGAGTTCAAACACAATGTTCGAGAAAAAGGTGAGCACATTCACCAAAACATAAGATAGACAAAAGTACTCAAAAAAACGGAAAGAAATCGAACTAAAATTACACATATTATTATTTGTGTGACAATCCTATAAACACAAGCATATTTTCACAAACAAAAGGAAATTTGGGTTTATTAGTAAAGGTTTTCTCTTATGATGAGGTTTGGGGCTTATTGTTGGAAGGGATCGTATTGTTGGCAAATACATGATAGTTAGCATTTAAACATACACATGTGCATGCATACATACATCACATGCATGCATCAACACATGTATGGACATACAAACATACATTGCATTGGGTTTCATATAAAATCAAAATTTCAACAGGGTCCTAGAATAGTCGTTCTTGCTTATCAACTTGATGATAAGCTTGACCTTATGTTATATTCAAATAGTATACACAAATACCATCAAGGACACCAAACTTTAGGGGCAATTCATTTGTTGCTTCAAATCTTCTCGACTATATAATCTCACATTGCTAGACTAAAATATCCTAAGATAGATTGGTTGAAAGCTAATCTTTATTCCATGAGTCAATCACCCCCCCCCAAAGACATTCAAGCCAATTTCATATAGCCAGATGTTATACTTCTTAGACATATATGCTAAACAACAATGAGGAAGTCACATGTTGCCTTGTCTCAAAATTGCAAAACCGCAACCCAAAGGTTGTAGATGTCACAACCAATTACTTATTATAATTTTATTCTATAACGTAGCTATAGTATTTTGTATGCATACATCACAATCGATTATTAGAAGAGCTATTTGTATGATGTGTATATACAACCAACAAAAAATAGTCCCAAAAACACCTTAATTTATAATGCTATCCATTAACGTATTGAGTTGCCTCACGCACAAGACGATACCAAATGCACCTTTTCTGATCTAAGTTCTCTAGTATTAGGTCAATACTCTAGAGTCTACATTGCATCAACAAATGCATTTTTACAACAGTTAAGGGAGAAATACATTTGCCGGGATTTGAGAAACTTACAAAAGGTAGTTGATCTCTGTATACCACTTTAACTCATAATATTGGGCAAGATGTTCAAGAAAAACTTACACTCTATGCTGCTTGAATGTCCAATACACATAATATATGATGAGAACTAAAAAAATTAAAATGATAACAAATTATATGTTTAAAATATCCAAAAGGGAAGGGATATGCTGAATTTCATAGAGTTTTTAAAACCATTGACTTGGTTCTGTGTTCAAAATGGTAAAAAAGTGTATGGCAATGCTATCAATTAGAATAAAGAGATTATATGTTTAGAACGAAGACCACAACGACGACCATTGGGACCATATCCAAAATGAAAATAAAGGTTACCAATTGGCCTCTCTCTCTCTCTCTCTCTTCCCCTTAGCCTATGATGTTGCAACCAAACACACAAAGAAATATGAGTAATCTGATTCCATATGTATTTTTTAATAATTATAGTTAACATGGGGTAGTTGTAGGTAGTCTGGTTAGATGGAGGGGCCGAGTTAGAAAAATGATCACTTGGGTTATAAATTTTATTGGCCTGGGTTAGACGTGACAGAGGTTGGTGAGGGCCGGGTTAGAAATTTTATTGGCCCGGGTTATAGATGTGATAGAGGCTGGAGTGAGCCAGGTTAGTTACGGGCGTGCGCTTTTTGTGGATAGAGATATGAGGGTGTAGATCGCACGTGCCCTGCACCGTCTGTGAGCGTGATTTCCTCACCATGCCTCTTTATTATTTGGTTGCAAACGAAAACGAGCGTGCATACATACATACACATACATACATACATACATGATACATCTTGAAGAGAGCCATATGTTATTGTGAGAGGGACAAATGGCTCTCTCAAAGCTCCACCATACATACATACATACATCTTGAAGAGAGCCATTTGTTCTTGTGGGAGAGACCGATGGCTCTCTCAAAGCTCCACCATTGGTTTTTATACATACATACATGTGTAGATACATAGATACATAGATACATAGATACACACACACACACACACACACATACATACATACATACATACATACATACATACATACATACATACATACATACATACATACATACATACATACATACATACATATACATACATATACATACATATACATACATATACATACATATACATACATATACATACATACATACATACATACATACATACATACGGTAATTTATGAAGAGAAATAGTTTGAGCAGAAAATGATAGAAAAATTGAAAGGGAAAATTCTCGTGAGGAAAACTAGGTCTTTTCTCTGCAACATCTTGGGGCATGGCGCCTCAAAATTTAACACACAGCATTTGGTTTGATCCATCATCAATGAAGCTTTACCTTATCTCAGAGAGGATTACGAATGCAAAACTAGGGCTATAGAAAAAACGACCAAGGGAAAAAACCCATATTCAAAATAGGGTTAGGGTTAAAGGAAAAAAGACTCAAAGGATTGCGGGATTTAAGCCATACTCAAAATTAGGGTTAAGGAACATCTTAAGAAAAAAGATGTATGGACGAGAAAGAGAACAGAGCGTATCTGCTTCGATGGATTCTTCACCACTTTTAGAAGTTTCAAATGCTAGACCTTCTTCTTCTTCTTCTCCTTCTTCTTCAAGAAGAGGGAGGATTTCCAGAATAATTAGATTGATGAGTGGAAGAAGAAGGAACAATGGTGGAGCTTTAAGAGAGCCATCTGTTCTTGTGAGAGAGACAGCAGCAGATCATCTTGAAGAAAGACAGAGTGATTGGGCTTATTCTAGACCAGTTGTTATATTGGACCTTCTATGGAACCTTGCTTTTATCATCGTCTCCATTGTTGTGCTTTTCTTGAGTAGGAAGGAAAGACCCACTAATCCTCTTAGGCTATGGATTGTGGTTTATGGTGCCCAGTGCTTCGTTCATATGATATGTGTTGGGGTTGAATATCGACATCGCCGACCTCGAAGGAATAATATCTCGGAAGGATCTCAAAGACCCTCGGATCAAGGTGTTTCCTCTTATGTTGGAAATCCTCAAATAAGCCTGAATGTGGATCAGACCTTTGATGAAACCGATGTTCATTCACAAATAAGGTTAGTGTTCCCTTTCTTTTAAGGCTGAAGTGATTTGAGTTTATTCATAATGTAGTAGCAGAATGAATGTTCATTAGGAACTTTTGTTCTTGGTTGAATTGCATGATTTGATTTATAATGTAGAAGTGGAATGGATGTTCAATGGAAATGTTGGTTCTGACTCTAGGTGATGTTCTTGATTCAATTTACAATCTAGAAAACTCATAAATTTGTAGAAGCAGAATATACATTAGAAACTCTGTTCCTTGTTTCAAGAGCTTGATTTAAATCATAATGTAGAAGTAGATTGCTCATGTCAAATTGTACTTTTAAGGGCATGATTTTAGTTTCTAACGTAGAAAACTCATAAATGTGAAGAAGTAGAATGTGAATCAGAAAGTTTGGTTCTGATTTCAACTTCACAATTCCAATGCATCACATAAAAGTTGATTATCATAATGTAAAAGCTGAATACTCATTAGAAAGGTTGGTTTTTGTTTCAATGTTAGAGTGCTTGATTTAGTTAATAATGTAAAAGTAGAATTCTCACTAGAAAATATGATTTTTGTCTCGTCTTAATTTAATCGATAATGTGAAGAGACAGAGTGTGTTCTATATAGAACATTATGTACCAGAACTGCTAGAACATATTCAGGTGATTAGAATCCATTCCTCCTGAGGGAAAAAAAATCGCGCCCTTTCTCCTCCTTGTCACTAGAACAATCAACTACATTAAAGTGCGTTTTTTCTCCACTATAAGAGAAACATATGCATACTATTTATTTTATTCGACAATCATAGTTTTGAAAGAAAATGGTGAAAAAGAGTGTAAAGACAAGACGTTGGTAGTTAAATTTTTTATTTTTCTTGCAGTATGTTTGTAAAAGGTCTAATGTCTTTACCATGCTTGATATTATGGAGTGATAATGTTTGATGATTTCTCTACTTCTATAAATCATGTTTATGGCATCTTTTTTGCAGTTTGCATTCTTTGATATTTTAAGAGATGGCTAAACCGTTTAGTCCCTTCTTTCTAGTGGATGATTATAATATTAACGCTAAATTCTGTTTCTTTGTTTGAATATGGCATCAAAACATTCACTTTGGAGCTTCCTTTCTTCATGTTTTGCAAAGTGTAGTTGGTACAGCTTTGGAAAAATTTAAAGATTTTTCCTCAAGTAATTTCTTTCTTACAGTTGCAACAAAAAACTAGTCTTCTTAGGCTAAGTGTTCATTCAAGACATTACCCAAAGTTAGAGTCTTCATTCAAGACATTCCCACGGATAATAGCTGTGCTATGTACTTTGCAAACTTGTATCTCTCTTTGTGCCTGATTTTGGCTTCATAGAGTGATCCGTTCCAAAATTACCCAGAAATGGTTACTGCACATTAGCTTATTTTTTGTACTGACAGCAGCTTGGTGTAAGGCATTTCCAGCATTTTTCCAAGGCCAACCATTTACTATTTAGAGAAAAACAATATTTGAATAACTATCAGGTTCTAGTGTACTTTTATTGCTTTTGTTATTATGGCTTCTAGGCATTGTTTAAAATATCTCGAATAATGATTGTATTAAAATTGATTGTAAATTTGTCATTATAAATTTTTCTATATTCTCTCTCACCCTAACTTGTACATAATTGTAGTGTAGCATCAAACAACGTTTTATCTCTTACAGAAATGAGTAACGGTGTATCCAGAAATGTGAAATGATGTTTCTTACACATGTTGAACCGAGAAATTGGATAGCCTAATCGGTTATATTCAGTTGCTATTCCTCTCTCTTTCAGGCTTGATCTCTCGCTCTCTATTATTGTATATATAGAGAGAGATTGGAATTGGCTGTTTCGATCTCATAGGCTATTTCAACCTCTTAAAGACATGTATATCTTTCTTCTTTTTCTTTCACTCTGACTCCACCTCCACAACCCACTACTCCCTCCTTCCATCTTTCCATCTTTCCATCCCTCCATCTCTTTTTTATTTTTAGAAAGCAGGGCTTATACTACTTGTACTTGTGTAAGTCTGCACACAAAATGCTCCTTCCTTGGGATTTTGGAATCCGTTTTGTTGCTTCATGTATAGCTCTTTGTCCAGGTCTCTATGAAGAAAGCTTTTTAAACGCTCATTTGAATCCAATCTGGTTGTCATGATGCCTCAACCTTAATAAAGTCCATAGTGATTGAGTTTTTCTTTTCGCAATGTCAATGTATCTATGCAAGGAAAAGATATGGCCATATGCATTTCGCATTGATTTAAACCATCTTCTTTTCCCCTTGCCTATAAAGAACAAAAAGCATTCTGACGGTAACTCCTGATGATCAGCTCCCTCAATTTATGTACCCTTTGGCTACTAGTAAAGCCTTATACTTGTGTTGACCATCAGAAGTTTTTACCTTATGTAACCACTTATTGGGTATGGCCTTCCTGCCCTTAGGCAGCTTGACAAGATCCCAAATTTGTTTGTGTGGATTTCTCTAATCTCTTCTTGCACATCAAACTTCTCTTATTTGAAGACTCAGATATTCTAGAATCTTTGACTGTGAGAAGCTCCCCCTTGTCTGCAAGAAAAATCTGATGGAAGGATGGAGTATAACACTGATTTAGACGCTTGCTGCTGTTCAGCAGGCACATTAGCACCTTCAGGATTTGGTAAGGTACTTGGTTGTTTGTTGGCTTCAACCTGTTGTCTATCTTCCTGAGGTGTCATTTCTGGGTCAATGATTGGTATTATTGCTGAAAGTTAAACTTTTTCTTTGGTTTTGAGACATCCATATTTTTCGGCAGCTTTGCCTCATTAAACACAACATTTTGGCTCCTGACCTTTTTTGGACTGTGGTAACCTCACTGTTTCCTAGGAAGATACACTTGATGGAACTAGTATCCAGTTTACTCCTTAGCTTTTGCTAGATGTGAACAAATGATGCACAGCCAAAGATGGTGACTGGAGGTAGGTTTGCTAGACCAAACCTCCTCTGGTATGCCACCATTTAGTGAATGGCGACTGATTAAAAACACTTACTGCAATTTGTACAGCCTCTCCCCAAAACTCATGAGAGAGATTAGCCATGGACAATATACATAGAGCTGTGCACATTAAGTTCTGGATACCATTGAGCCACACCATTTGAGGCTGGTTTATAGAGAATTATAAGCTCCCTTTTAATCCCATATTCAGTACAATAATCTGTGAACTATGTCCCAGTGCACTCACCTCTATTATCTGTTTGCAAGCACCTTAGACTTGAATCAGTCTAAGCAGCGGTAAATGTATGAAACCTTTTGAAGACAACAAGTACATCGTCCTTTTCCTTTAGCAAATATATCCAGCACTTTCTATAATAATCATCTATAAATGTGATAAAGTTTAGAGATTCACCTAAAGGCATGGAACATGTGCCTGAATTTATAAGCTCGTGTGGTGTGAGTGAAAGAGTATTGTACTGTGAGTAGTGCATCTGGTTGTGTGATATTGTAATATCAGCAACATCTGTTGCATATAAGATGTGCTCTATGTCAGACATTTCTCTGATGATGACTTCAGAGGCCACATTGACCTTCTCCTTCTCCTTATATTGGGATTCACTCTTCTTCTCAAACTTATCTCTTTTATTCTTCTTCCGTCTTTCCAGCTATTGCTTGTAGAATCTGCAGTCAGGTTTCATATACCCTTGCCAATTGAACTGGAAATAATTGAAATATTTCCTCTTGCTTTTGTTTTTGGGCCATTTTGTGAGGGATTTTTGGAATAGTTTTCCCTCTTATTGTATTGGCAGAGACAGAAGACTTCCCACTAGTTTTCTTTAGGGCTTTTTCATTGAGGATTGCTCCTCACTTGCCATCAAATGTGGGATTTGTATTGCTGGATAGTGATACCATCTATGCATACCGTGAGTCTGGCAATATCATGGGTAAGAATATAGCCTTCATTTTGTTGTCTCATCAAGTGTATGTTCCGCTGCAGATCTAACCTCATCAAGTCATGATGCATAAGCTCTCTCATATCAGTGGTCAACTCATACATGGCCTCGAGTTTGTCCAGACTTCATTGGGTATAGTCAGCCCCTTGATATCTTAGTACCTTATCTGAGATCCCCAGTGTAGATGTTCGTAATGGCATTGTGGTTGAAATCTTTCATGCAGCCCTGTTCACAACATTTGGGGCATCTGTTTCTAGCACCTGTGCACACCCGTGGAGATAGAATGTGCCCTCCATTCTCTGTAACCTTGTGTAAATCAAATCCAGTCCTATCAAATCTCTTGAACTCAATGACAGTATTCGGAGATGTACCTGCCAATGAATGAAGTCTAGGGAATAGAGCTCCCACTTGCTGAAAGGGGGAAATCAGGCTGTGAAATCTTTGAAAGCACAAGCAGGCTTGTGGAAGCAAAATACAACATCAAAGGCTTTCAAAAGAAAGTGCCAGGTACACGGGTGTCTATTCCTAACCTGTAGCCAAGCTTTGATATAGTTCTAGAATGCCGCATTTATTGCAGAATAGGTGGCATCTAGAGCATTTACCCTGAGAGTAAGGAAAATATTGTATTTCTCAAAATGTTCAATTAAACATGCATTCCATTCGGGTGTTCAAAAGTCAGCAATATCATTATAGTCTTTAGATTTGGTATCCGCCTATGCATGGATTATGGAAAACTGCCAGAGAGTAAGATAATCTCTTTGAACATGCTTTAAATATGCGACATGATGCTTTTTTGTATGAAATCAATGCAAGATGAAGTTTTAATATATTCTATTGATTGATTTGACAGTATTACTAAACGGATAGAATCTGCAAATACTTCCTTCTCATTTGTTTGGTGGGTCATTGGATTCTATTGGACCACTACAGGACCCCAATCTCATGATGCACCGTTTTTGTTCTGGTATGTATGCCATTGGATGGTTTATGCTTGCCGAGTTTTGATTTAATTGCGGATATTTGAGATACTTGTATAACATGGTACAAATACTTATGCTTTTCTTATAACGTTTTTTTTTCTATGATTGGGGTTTTGACAGGCTTTGTGTAGCATTTTTGGCGTTTGATGTCTTTTTTGTTGTATTTTGTGTTACTCTGGCATGCATTATTGGCATTGCCGTGTGTTGCTGTTTACCCTGCATTATTGCCATCATGTATGCTGTTGCAGAGCAGGTAAAATATAGGAAAAGCCTAACATTTCATAATAATCTTGAGTCTGCATGCTTAGTTTTGAGAATGCTAGGAACAGGATATTAGGGTATTGCTGGAACTAAGGTATCAAGAGCACATTAATCTATGGATATCAGTATATTTATATCTAAAAGGCATTCTGTGAGATTGATGGTCTCCAGGCAGTCAAAAGTAACAGATTGTTGATGGGTCATGTAGATGGATCATTGTGTTTATTTACATATAATGATAGGAAAGCAATCTATTTTACTCTTAGCTGATCATGATTATGTGTACAGGAGGGTGCTTCTGATGAAGACATAGACTTGTTGCCAAAGTACAAGTTTCGAAGGATTGGGAACTATGTGACCACTGGAGATCTGTCAAACCCATCTGGTGGAGTAATGAGTATACTTGCTTCCACACCTGGAGCAGGTGGAGAGCGTGTTCTGCTTGCAGAAGATGCGGTAATTCTGATCTGAAACTAAACATTTAATATGCTATTAATTGGTTTTATTGATCATCTTGTGGTATGCGTTCTCTCTAACATTTTATCATGGGTTTAAAAGACAACATTGATCTCTTTACACCCCTTTTACTATGGAAGATATTCTTATTGTGTTCTCGGAGATGAACAAAGAGACTTGCTAGAGTTGTTTTTAGTTGACTAAATCTAGTAAAGCTCCTTCTAACCTTGGGTCAAATTCATCTAACCTCTGGGTTAATTGTAGCTCATTGAGCCAAGTTAAATATTTCCCTGTTGAACCACAACGTAGCACATCTCATTGTAGTAATCTTCCTAAGTTGTAATTATCTCTTTGTGCTAGTTCTGGCCTTTTCTAAACTATGAATCATATTGGCTTTTAATGACACATTTAAGTCATGATGCAAAATGCAAGGTTATGCTATTCTATAATAAAAGCAAATTATGGATCAATTTAAGTCCAAAAATGTGTTTTCTGATCTGAATTAAATAAACTTTTCTGATTTATCTCACAAATTTGCAACTATAAATTTGTCTAGATTTGTTTAGCTTACTTATCATGGTGGAAGACCAAATCATTTTTCGTAGAATTGACTTTTTCCTATGCGTTTTTTTTGTAGGAATGTTGTATATGCATTTCTTCGTATGACGATGGTGTGGAGTTGCGGGAACTTCCATGTGGACACCATTTTCATTGTGCTTGTATTGATCGTTGGTTGCGGATGAATTCCACATGTCCTCTTTGCAAGTTAAACATCTCGAAAACCAACTCTACAGGTAGTGAAGATGTATAAAGAAAAAAATGTTCTTGTCTGAACCTGAATGTAAAAAAGCATTTGTGGCTTATATAGAAGGGCTTCAAGTTAAAAATTGAACACTCAGAAATATGTGCTCACAGCAATATTAGCTACTATTACCGCCCTTGTCTTCTTGCAATACTTTTGATATTGAAGCTTTAGTTTGGTTGCGATAGACAGATTTTATAATTGATATCCTCTGTCTTAAGCTACTTACTCTCTTGTAGAAACAATCACCTTGCAATCTCCATATCTTTTATTTCGTAAAAAGTTTTGCTATTTCATGTACCAGTTTCTTCTGCCAACTGTATGCTAATTTCTTTGGTTTGGGTATCTCTTTGTGGTGTTGGATCATAATCTTGTGGAGAATTACATGGTTTTCCTTCGTTATCGAGATCCTGTCTATTTAGTGACTAGGATAGTATTATCTAGAGCTAGATAGGGGTTCATACCTATATCTTCTTTTGTTGAATAGTAAACATGAACATTTATGTCCAGAAATTATTGATATATTTTTTCATACTTTTGTTGCAAAATATTTCATGTCATGTTTAGCAAATTGTTTATGGTTCATAGTTTTGTTATATGTAAGTTAGCAACTTTTTAAGTGCTATGTCATCGATTGACGATATGATCTCAATGATACTATTATGTGGTTGGACAAAAGCAAAGGCTTATCTTGCATTAATGCAAGGTTGATTCATGCTCTAAGATGTCGGGCTTCCTAAATTTTGCTCATGATTGAATATTATAGTAGGATGGAGATGTACATCGTTCCTAAGAAGTTTAGGTCAAATGGTGTCGAGACTGTTATGGATAAAAAAAGACAGGTATGTCATGACCTTGTTCAAATGTAAAGCATGCAGGAGTACTATATATGCCATTTATTCAAATAGAATGACAAGTACTTCGGTTTGAATGTGAATTTCTAAGAACATGTTTTGAACCATCTAACTTGTATGAAAAACAATAGTAAAGGTATATGGATCACCTATATCTTATGAAAATGCCATAACGCAAGTGAGCGAATTGAGCTGGATCGGATTTCTTGATGTGAGGAGAGAGCTTGTTTATAAATGGGCAATATCTTAGTTCCATGATTTATACACCATACTAGAAATGCAACACTTACTTTCTTCCCTAAATCTAATTTATACTAATCCCTATGCTAGAATGTCATGCCAACATATGGATCTAAGAATCTCATTTGACAAGCCTTAAATACATGTCTAACATGCAAAAAGATCTAGAAAGGCCACAATAAAATAATAAAGTTCAAATGTAGGAAATGGATGACCATGAGAAATTTTCCAGCTTCAATGTGGGCCTCACATACAAACATAGCCTTGGGAACATTGGAACACAACAAATATTGATTTGGCTCAAAGATCTAGAAAGGCCACAATAAAATAATAAAGCTCAAATGTAGGAAATGGATGACCATGAGAAATTTTCCAGCTTCAATGTGGGCCTCACATACAAACATAGCCTTGGGAACATCAGAACACAACAAATATTGATTTGGCTCATGAATTCCACTACATTAACATTTTGCACTCCATGTGTAGCCACATAGCCCAACAAGACTTGAATCTTTGTTGCTAGTCTAGATGACGTTTGATACTTACATTGTCACATGATCAAACTCCTTTTCTAACTCATCAAGGTATTGTGTGCAAACTTTGTGCTAGCCTTAGGGTGAGGAGGTCGATGTCTGGAGACATTTGACTCCAACTTCTATTTTGCTTGAGCATGTCGAAGAAAGTGGTGATCAAAATGAACTTTGGATAGTGCAATAAATGAAATGAATAGGGTAGTGGAGGAGCTCCTGCATAATGTATGCACGCATCCACATGGCCCTTGTGTGAACTAACCCTAAGATGGATCCTATAAACTAGTTTAACCAAATTTCTTTGCTACACCAAAGGTTGAACTTTGACTAATCAATATATAACATGTAGTGGAGAAACTTTGACTTTAGTGTTGCCTGGCATCTTGGTAGCCTCATGGAAATTATTCTCATATATTTGTTTCTTAACATTTCTTGTTGATGAATGGATAAGATGTAGAGTTATTGCCTGCGTGGGAGCATCGGTTGTGTGTAGATTTGTGACAACTTGAACATTGAGAGGCACAATTTGGATCAATAATCATACCACCATGTTTATCTTCCCTAAAAAAATTGGCTCACTTCATTGCAATACTAGCAATGGATATGGTACATCTCTAATATCAATAGCTTCACACACACCTCGGTTTATACATAAACAAGACATTATGCGTTAAAACACATTGGCGATTGATAAACAATACATCACTTGCGCAACACAATCTATAATACCCCCCTTATAAATCAGGAATGCATTGAGATGGAGGAATACTACAATGGGTAGGTACATTTCTTTTTTCACAGTTAAACCATCATAAGGAAAATTTGACGTTACTTTTAATAATAGTACAACTCAATTGTTTTCATGCATATGTTTGCTCAATTATTTAAACCGTTAAGTATGCACAACTATATAAAATGCACTTTTATAATATTGTCCCAAAATTGGCTTCTCAGCACCAATATTATAACTCTTCGGACATCTCCCGTCAATTCATTGATGGAAATTTGGTTTCAAGGCTATCCACAAATGTTTCAAATGTTTTATGTAAGAAGATTACACTATTGTGTTTATGGGGTTGACATATTGTTATAACTTATAATAGAATATTAGGGCTTGATGAAACTAGAATGATCAACGTTATAATGTCCTAGTGGATTTTAGTACATTCTTAAAGAAAAGTGGTCCCATGAAAGTACTTGTAAGTTCCCTAATAGAACCCTATGCATTATCCTTCACATGTTAGATAGGGGTCAATGAATGTCCATCAATTATTCAACATGGTTTAGTATACATTTTAATGTGTCGATTTGCCACACCATTCTATGCCAAGCTATTGCAATGTTTTGTTATTTTCATTACAGTGCACATAAAACTAAAATATATTCTTATGCGTACTTGAATTTGATCATCCAAATGGATGGAATACAAACCTTGAAAATAAAAAGAAATTAATCCTTTCTTCGACCTTCCTTATTATTGCATGTTTTCTGTGATGACATTGACTCGCATCCACGTTATGCTTCGCCTAAGAAAAATTTGTTAAATTGTGATGGATCATACACATTGGTCATTCAAATGTGGGGAAATTCGATCTAATATTGCTTGAGTGCAAACTCAATTAGATGGTTACAAGACTTGTTTGCAGTCCTTCCCCCATATTTGGTCAATGCCAACTTGTTTGCCAGTGGGCCTACTAAGGTCACCACTTGTACTTGATAACCACCACCACAAGACATTTGTTAGTGCATACAATCATGATATTTGGGTGGACCAAGGTTGAACCATCTTATTGTCATATGCAACAAAATATAAGGAAAGAGTATGTTTTATGAATCTCACACAAGAACTAAATAATAAAACATAAAAGACCCAAGAGAGCCATTATTGCGTGTTCTCATTACCAAGTTTATAAGAAATTGTTTACATCAATGGGTGTGAGATCGAGTCATGGGCTAATTGCAAGTTGCAACATGAGATTTACCATTATGATCTAAGAAACCTATTAATAATAAATTTTTGGGATGCTTTACGACATAATGTCCCAAATGAATTGTTGATACTAAAATTCTTTCTTTGTCAACAATTCACCAATGACATTGAGAATATCCATATGCTCAATTTTTCATTAAGTTGGTTTCGCCTCAACTAAAATTCTTTATTCGACAATGCTTCACTAGTAGATGCCGAGAATATACATTAGCTCAACTTTTTCTTAAAGTTCTTTTTGTCTCAAAGCATGTGCCCACTATGGGGACCTTGCAATGCGTTTTGTTGGGGAGTTGCTAGTACTTTGGCACTCGCCTTTTGGATGTTAAGGTAATGTTTTGTTCCAAAGATTACCTTTTCTTTTAATGCGAATTTATGGTGTATCTATACCTTTATCTATATCGTGTACATAAACAAGCAAGAAATTATATGCTAAATCATCATGTTAATGCATTGACTTCATAGTGTGGTACATTATATACAAGAGTGAAAGCATGCACATAAACAAAATTTAGGCGTCCTCACAAGCTATTTCTTATCGATCAAAGAGTGGCTTATGTTATTGAAATTCAAAAATTCAAAAATATAAACATGTGGCATGTATAACATAACGCCAATACTATGGGTTGGCAAATATTGACTAATGGGTTTGAATGTTGTATGTATACATTGCATAACATTCCTCTTTTAAATGCAAAGATGATCAATAATATCTACACACAATATAGACATATGATCACATGTGTTTGTGCACGTTATTAGCATGCGCGCACGCACACACACACACACTACAATGTGAGACAAGGCGATGGGGCACAAGTGATGAGAGTGGTTGACTATGCACACTTTGCACAAAACAAGTATGAGAGTTTATCACACCTTTATACAATGCTCAGCCTTTGATCACATTCAACTATGATTTCCACACATCTTCGTCCAAACCCAATCCTTCCATGAATTTCTCTCATAGTCACAATGTGCACTCTCAATTGCAAATTTTTTTGGTAAAAGTCTTGAACATCGAGAATCGTTATTCACTTTCACATGTATTACGAGAAATGTAATATTTATGGTTCATTGGGTATACTTGACCTCCGAAGGCAATAATAAAATCTCTCTCTCTCTCTCTCTCTCTCTCTTTGGTAAAAGCACACAATTATATTAATTGTATGTAAAATCCACTTCGTTACAACGCTTCTTAGTCTCCTCTACCTATCATATGCCAATGCATGGAGAGGGACGTCTTGTAATGCCATTAAAAAAACTTGAATATGCATTTGAGGAAATGACCCCCACATGCTCTAACATTCAAAAATTCCACACGAGAATACTTGTCAACTGCTTTATATAGGCTTTCACCCCATGTCTATTATCAAACATGAAAGCATTACATATATTCCAATTGTGTTGTAGTCCCCAATAACGTAAAAATTGGAACAATATCTCCATCTCATCATGTGAACCATTTTGAACATATTGAGAAAAAATCCATTATTGAGGTCTCAAACAACAACGGTTTAAAACTTGCCAAATGTCTGATAAGTACTTCCAAATGGTACACACTATAGGACATTTCATGAACCTATGTGTACTATCCTCCAATGCAACAATGCAATCACGCCCTAGTCCTCGTCTCTTTGAGGCCGAACCTAATGGGATCCCACCACTCATGACTCTCCATATGAATACCTTTGCATGAAATGGTAGATGGGAATGCCAACCACATTGTAATATTTTCCACCACCTTGCATCCGACTTACATACATTCCACAACTTCTCTACTTTAGGAGATAGCCAAGATAATGATGCCATTGCATGATGATACAATATATTTGTAGTGACTTGTAACAAGCGTGTACCATCTTGTAACCGCCAATCCACCGAAGTTGCAACATTTGTTTTCAATGGCAAAGATCCTTGCAACAATGGTATATCTTGTAATTTCTCCCAAATAAATCCATAATTTGGGGGAATACATAACCATCACTTGACATCTTCAAATTCCGACAACCTTTGAGATTCATTATCAACCACATATTCCAAATTTACATTTCCCAATTGAAATAAATGATTGAATTGAGATCTCAACTTCTCTTTCCCATGCCAAAACAATAGTTGAGAAGAAATGAGCAATTCATTTTTTGCACCACCTAACCTTTTAGGAGTAGTCAAATGGTCCCATGAAATCCATGAAATCCATGTAACTCCTATCCTTTCTCTTGTCTGCCACAACATGAAACGAATAGGTTGTAACATGTTTTGTAATGCCTTCTTAGTCCAAGGTAGTCATGGTAAAAAATATAATAACATGGGTATCAAGATACATTGCACCACTTTGAGTTGTACATAAAAGGGCCATATATTGAGACTTCCAATACATAAATTTGTCCTTCAATTTACTACCAATCCAATCAATCAATTGACAATTTGCAACATCAACACCCAATGAATAACCCAAATGTCGATAAATGGATCCTCGTGTAACCACTGACCCTTGTCATCCCAAACATTCCAAATCACTCTCCGTACAATAAATAAGGCGAAATTTCCTCCAATTTATATACAACCCTGAAGCCAAAGCAAATTGATCCCAAACTTGCATACCCCTCTTAAGATTTTCTTTTGAGGCTTGTCAAAACATAAAAGACAATGCTTGTACCACCAATTTTCCACCAGAAGGAGAGATCCAAACCCACAATATCACCACTGGCTGCAAGATTTGACAACATTACTACCCAAAACTTCCTTGTGGGATGGGTCGCTTGCCACACCCACTACAGAATGAATAAATTGACAATAACAAAGGATGTGTAACAATAGCAAATAACAATGGGCTTAGGGGACATCCTTGCCGCACGGATCTAGTAAGAAAAACATTCGAAGTAACTCCGCCATTAAGCATCCCACGCAAGGTTGCATTTTGCCCTAGCAAAAAGATAAGGTGACACATACGAGGACCATTCCCATTGTTTATTATTAGATAGAAACACACAAACAAACACACGGACCCACACATGTTCGAGTATTTGCACACTTGTTGTGTTGATGTGTTATCATGCCATTTGTTAAACGATATGAACGTTGCCACGATTTATTACAAACACAATATATCATACGTACGCGACATGCCATCATATTTATAAAGCACATTATGGAAGCATTACCTTTACAGAACATATAAAGGATCTAGACGTCCCTACAAATCTATTGAATAAATCATTGCTTATAGTCTCGAAATCTTACCTTTTTATAATATGTCAATTTACCATTCTTGTCATGCTAGAGGCTAACATTTAGTTTCCACGGTGCACCTATTGGAAATGATGGGCATGCCTTTTATTGCACTCCACAACCCAAGGGTTGGTTGAAAACCATAACACTGCATATATCACTTTCCACAACCTAAGGATGGAAAAAATGTCATCCAAGTTTAAAAAAAGGAAAGCAAATAGTGAATTGTTGAGCTACAAATTAAAAACAAAATGTCTCATTAGTTACAACAATCTTAAAGATAAGAAAGGCATTGCAACTTTTATTGGTTTAAAATGAAGTGGTGTCTTGTGAGTTATAATGGTTCTTTTGCTAACTTGCTTTCGATATTTTCCATAAACACGATTCTTTTATACATGTGCTTATGCTCCTTTTGCTAATATGTTATTGAAGTACTATGAGATCATTCATGCTAAATATTCACTTCTAAAAAGGTGGCTTTATAAGTTCACTTTTCACAACGTAAGGGTTGAACCAATATCACAACCTACATCTAGAAGTGATAACATGGTGTACAAAAAAAGCCACCCTAATAAAATATATGACACGACACGCTCTTGTTTGAAATGAAGTGGCATCTCATGAATTATAATGACGTTAGAGTCTTTTAGAATGGATTTGTGGGTAATGCCAAGAGCTGTTTTTCGCAAATAGGAAGGATTTTTCATCGATGTTATGATGTTTCCTGCATCAACAAAAACTTAAGAACCAAAAGCATTACACCAAATGCCACATGTTTCTCAAAGCAATGGTTGGCATGATATGATATGATTGAGCTAACAAGTGAGTCCATTCTAGACCAAATTGTGTGTGCGCATGTATGTTGAGTGTCATGGGGCTAACAAATGTATAATGTATATCCTATGATAATACATCTTATCCTTTCCAAAATTTATATACGTCAAACGAAAGTGTGCGAGTATGTTGATTCTCACGGGGTTAACATTTGGACCATGTATTGCCTACAGTAGAAAAATAAACATTCTTTCACATTTAACATGCGCACATATGGATCATATATCGATATTCATACAGAGACATGGCTAATAACTTCAAAACACACTCAAGTTTCTCCACAAAACGTCGTCCTCCCTCTAAAGGGAGAAAAACAGATGTGTATAGCATTTTGTCCTCGAGTGTACACGTATATAGTATATGTATAAAACAAATGTATACAGATTTTCGTCCTCGAGTGTACACGTATATAGTCTAGATATAAAATAGATGTATATCGATTTTCGTCCTCGAGTGTACATATATATAGTATACAAAATCCATGTTATGTATACATCGATTGTTGCGAGAGGGAGGGAAAGCTTTGAGATCCTATCAATGCGAGCTTGGTGCTGGGTCAATGGACGTACCTGGGTCAATGGACGGGCAAGAAAAGGAGCCGGATAGGAGGTGGATGGTGTGGAACGAAGGGGCAATTCGGGGAATAAGGAAAAGATTGGGAGGGGAGTATGTATATGTATATGTATATGTGTATCTGTACGTGCATGCATATGCATATGTATATGTATATGTGTATGCATATCATATATGTATATGTGCACAATGCATGTATATGTGTATGTGTATGTGTATGTGTATGTGTGTATGTGCATGCATATCATATATGCATATGTATATGTATATGTGTATGCATATCATATATGTATATGTGCACAGTGCATGTATATGTGTATGTGTATGCGTGTATGTGCATGCATATCATATATGCATATGTATATGTATATGTGTATGCATATCATATATGCATATGTATATGTATATGTGTATGCATATCATATACATATGTATACGTGCAGAGTGCATGTATATGTGTATGTGTATGTGTGTATGTGCATGCATATGCATATGTATATGTATATGTGTATGTGTATGTGTATGTGTATGTATTTAGGATGTACATGTGTGGTGGAAGAGAAGAGTGAAGAGAAGAGAAGAGAAGAGAAGAGACTGATCGAATAAATGAATGAATGAGGAGGCAGGGGAGGGGGGGGGGTCCCTACCAATGACTTGTGAATAATGATGATGAAGAAGAAGAAGAAGAAGAAGAAGAAGAAGAAGACGACGACAGCTCTCTCATCTCCCCATTTCCTGGGTATTTCCCTCTCTGTATTCACTGTTCCTGAGCAAGAAGAAGGAGAAGGAGAAGGAAGAAGAAGAAGAAGAAGATCTGATCCTCATCCTGAATCAGATTTCTTACAGGTACTGCTTGTTTTCCTTTTCCTTGTGTCTCCTTCCTCTCTCAACTTTTTGCTCTGTTTCCCCTCTTCTTTTCTATTTGCATACAACTAACTGATGATATCTCTTATATCTCTCTTCTTGGGTTAACTCTTGTGTCTTGCATTTCTCATATTCTTGAGAATTAGGGGTTTTCCCTTCTCGTGTTCATGTTTATTTTCATTTTCTTTACAAAAACATGGTGTCTTTACATCTCTGTTTTGTCTTCTTTGTATTGGAAGTGTGCCGTCAGAATGGAAAATTCATACCGTTTTCATTGTCGCTTCTGTTTTATCCTTTTTTCGACATAAACATGATCCTTTGCCCTCCTCGGGTAAGATGGTAATAATGTATCGCGGCATATACTGTGTGCAATACCACATTGTGAAGTTAGATCCTTTTATACCCAGTCCATTATGGCACTGATAGTATGTATAGTAGACCCAATTCAGATTTTTGAAGTAAGATTGTAGACATAATGTCTAGTTTCTGGCATCCAGGCTATGGAAATTATTACGGCTAGTTCTTTAGGCTTTTGTTTTGAAGTATATGACCATGAATCAGAGGAAACTGTATGGGTTGGGCTAGGTTATGTACAAGTTATGTCTAGTTTTTAGAGGTTTTTGGACCATGGACATGAACCAGCGGCGATTCTCTTGAGGAAAATATGTAGTTGTGAAGAAAGAAAAAACTACTTTCCTGTATCATCTGCGACTTAGGGAATGGTGACCGTAAAGGATGTATTATTGATTTTCTGGAATCTTGCTTGGTGTTTGTGTCTTTGTATGCTGCTTGGTTCTCAAGCCACCATACACTATGGTGGTGCGATGGAACAATATGTAATTAGAACTTTTACTTTTTAAAAATTTCTGAATCACCTTGGTTTTCAATGTCTGATCAGAAAGATAGCCGAAATGCCTCATAGACACACTCGTGTATCAACACAAAGCAAGCCTCCACCTTCGAGGTGGATGGTTTTGGTCGCTTCAATCTGGATCCAAGCATTCTCAGCAAATCCATACAACTTCTACTCGCCCACTTTGAAGACAGTGTTAAGCATTAATCAGTTCAAGCTGAATTTGCTTGCATTCACGAAAGACTTTGGTGAGCATGCTGGTATTCTTGCTGGAATCTTATGCAACAAATTGCCTCCGTGGGCATTGCTTTCCATTGGTGCATTGTGTGCATTTGTAGGGTATGGTTCGATTTGGCTTGTAGCTGGCCAACAAATCAGCTTTTTGCCTTATCTCATGGTAAGAACAAGTTATGGGCAAAGCACCAAAACACTTTTAACTTTCAATTGTCACAAAAAAGTCCCGAATACCCCTATGTAGTAGAAAAATCTTGCATTCTCCTAACTGTTGAAAATTTAGGAGTATTCTGATAAATAACCAGTAAACTGTAGGGGTATTCCTTGTAAATTGGCTAACAATTCTTAAGTATTTTCGCATTTTTCACAATATATGTGTAATAGCCTCTGTTTCATTGTGTAATCAAGAAGCAGCTCCCATGTGTTGCTGTTTTAAATAAAAATGTGATTTGCTTTGCTTATCAGAGTACTCTGAGAGACTATCCCACTTGTTTGCTGACCTCGGCAGATGCTCATAGCGATCTGTATTGGTCCCAACAGTGCGACGTGGTTCAATACGGTAGCACTCGTGACATGCATGAGGAACTTTCCTCACAATAGAGGATTGATAGCTGGTTTTCTTAAAGGTTTTGTGGGTCTAAGCTCTTCCATTTACACTCTCATATTCACTTCGTATCTCTCCAAGGACCCACTGAAACTACTTTTGTTCTTGGCAATTGGCCCTGCTGTTGTTTCCTTGATATTGATGAGCTTTGTCAGGCCGATCAAATCAGATGAGATGAGAGACGAAGAAGAAGAGCAATCCAACTTCATTTTCGTGTACATATTGTGTATTCTATTAGCAGTTTACCTTCTCATTGCAACCGTTGTGGAGGAGCAGGTATCTTTCCCGACCCAATTAGTGCCAAATGTGATAGCGGGGGTGATGCTTTTGTTCCTTATAGTTCCAGCCTTTGTTCCCTTCCGTTATTATATCGAATGGTCTTTCTCTAGGCGAAGGGAATTAGCACATGCACAGAATGATTCTGCAAAGCATCTTCTGTTATCTCCTGGGAGTGTATCAAGGAGGAGACGAAGAGGAAGGGAAGGTCTTATAAGGCCCCGCCTTTCTGACATTGATGAAGGCGATGAAGAAGCGTTTTTCCTTGCTTTGGCAGAGGGTGCTGTGACAACAAAGAAAGGCCCCAGGAGAGGGGAGGATTTCAATCTAAGGCAAGCATTGGTTAAGGCAGATTTTTGGCTTCTCTTCCTTGCATTCTTTTGTGGTGTTGGGCCTGGTATTGTTACAAATGACAATCTTGCACAGATCTGTGAGGCCTATGGCACAACAGATGTCACAACATGTGTTGCTCTCCTTGGCATTTTCAATTTTCTTGGTCGTCTCGGAGGAGGTTTTGTATCAGAATACTATGTCAGGTGAGCCTTTTTCTTCATTCTTTACATGTTTTATTATGTGCATGTGTCTATAATATATATATATATATATATATATATATATATGGAACTTAGAGAGACCAATGTAGCTTAGTTAGTATGGTTATCTGATGGAGACCAGAAGGATCTTCAACCCCTCCATTGCCCATTAGTGAAACGAAAAGAAAACGAGAGAAGTATATAGCCAGGGAGAGATGCCTCACAAGTGCAAGTTTTGAAGGTTTTTCGGTGGTTCTATTGCAGAATGAACACTATCCCTCGACCAGTTTGGATGGCTATTGGTCAAGCCCTCAATATAGTTGCAAATCTCCTCTTTGCGTTCGGAAGACAGAGCTTCCTTATGCCCGCATCAGCAATCATGGGATTTTGTTTCGGAGTACAGGTTTCGGTTATGATCCCAACTGCATCTGAATTGTTTGGATTGAAACATTTTGGTGTGATCTACAACTTCATCAATATGAGCATTCCATTGTCGTCATTATTATTCTCAGCTCTACTTGCTGGTCATTTATATGACTCGGAAGCTGGACCAGGTAATCATGTATGCTATGGTATGCAGTGTTTTCAGCTCACCTTTGTTACATTGGTTGTTGTGTGCGTACTTGGATTGCTGGTTAGCCTCATTTTAAGTTATCGAATCTGGCCTGTATATAAGACTCTTTATCCAAGTGCAATGCATGATGTTATTGTTCCACAGAGTGATGTCCCATCGTCTGCCCTTCTTCCAAAAGATGTAATTTCATCAAGCCTTGAAGACTTGCAAACCTCTTAAGCAGTCACTACAATCACGCGTATACAACATAGAAATACACACACATTTGTGTGCATTAATGGAGCAAGAAAGATAACTGTTAGCCAGCTAATCTAAGATGCCACTGTAAGGGGCCACATTTTTGGCAAATAAGTAAAGTATCCATTATTGCCTAGCTGCAAATCGAAGCAAGAATTGCTGTAACATTGATATTTTTTGTACTGTGTATAGATTTGTTTCTCCTTGATGAGGAAATCGAAGGTTTGATTAAGTAACTAACTTGGGTTTAGATTTAAATCTCAGCCTCAAGAATCTCACTGCAGTAATAAATTTCATGAAACAATTGATCTTTGAATCTGCGGGAATTCTCTATTGTTTATTCAAAGAAGTACTGATTTACTGCACTTCTGATCAGCTAATCATTAATTTATGATATTTTTATTCTGCTTTTGTATCTCCTGGTTCAGCATGGGAAAGGATTGGGTGCACTGTGCATATTAAGGGATATTGGTACTAGTTTTGTTATGAGATAAACACCATTGTGCTCCAACAACACTCTTATAGGAAATAGCATGAATCATTGCTCTGGGCAAGGCAGTGCTAGAACAAACTTGCGAAAAAAAAGAATGGAATGTGCAATATGAAAACATTAGTACAAAGAGAATTTACATTTAACTCAATTGCAATAACAAAAACTCATATAAAGTCATGTAACTTTATAATAGGGAATTTTGATAATTCAGTCTTACAGCAATGAAATGTATTTACAAAGAAATAATCAAAGAAAATTGCACATGCTTACATTCTTTTTATCCATGGCTTACTTGCACTAAGATATGTTACCATCGACAACTTTCTCCTGGACTAAGGAACTCATTTCCAACACTCTACCTTCCTCTGTGGCATGTTCTTTAACATTGATGGCTGTATCATAGGAAGCATGCAAGCCAAAAAGGAAGTAATACACGAGCATTATTAGTGTCCACACAGCAAACCTTATGAATGATAACTTGTCTATCGAACCCAGCAAGAAAATATTCATGATAATCGAAAGGGATGGAAGCCAAGGTACGAGAGGGCAACCCCAAACTTGTGGTTTCCTCGCTGTTGGGACAAATACTGACAACCCTAAAGTAGCAAGAAACCATATCGGTAATGTGATAGCATAACCAATCCATCCATCGCTCACGGCCCAATAGTAGGCAGTTCCAGCTGACGAAAGCATGATAATAATCAGAAACAATTGGAACTTCCGGAGATTAAAAGCCGTGGTAACAGTAGAAACATAGTACCGCCGCACGAGGAGGGCTACGGCCACCAACATGAATATGAAGAGTGTGCTAATGGACAGCAAATTCGCCAGAATGTCAAGATCGCTAAAGAAGCCAACTACGGCACTGGCCAAGATCATGACTGTCGTAGCTCGTATGGGGGTGCCGGTCTTTTCGCTCACGTGGGCAAACCACGGGCTTATCATATGGGTTCGTGAAATGTGCGTGAGATACCGCGCTTGACCCACGGCACTAACTAGTAGGACGGTTGTCATGCCTTTTAGCGCGCCCAAGGCAACCACATACCGAGCCCAATCCCATCCTGCACGTGATGCAAACGCTAGTGTGAACGGTGCATCAGGGTCGATATCAGTATACTTTTGCATCATGGATAATGTCAAGGCCATAAGCCCATAAAGCACTGTTGTGATGACCATGGAGCCCAACAGCCCAATCGGAATGTCTCTCCCTGGATTCTTCGTTTCTTCGGCCATCGTAGCAACTGCATCGAATCCGATATACGCGAAAAAGAGTACCGATGCTGCCTTGAAGACGCCTCTCACACCAAACGGTAAGAATGGGGTCAAATTCGAAGGTTCAGCTTTCGATAAGCCCGCGATTATGACGAATAGAATGATGAACATATTGGCTAGAGAGGCTGTCCAGTTGAGGAGGGAGCTAGCTTTCGTGCTCCATATTGCAATGATGCCGGTTATGATGAGAATCGCGACTGCGATCGGATCGAGTTCGTTGAAATTCTCTGCTAGACTGGTCTTGATCCGAAAATCATCGGGCAAATGGTTACATAGAGTAGCAAAATAGGAGCTCCATGACCTCGCTACGGCCGCCCCACCGATCACATACTCTAATATGATGTTTCCGGCCGCGATGAATGCGATGAAGTCTCCTAGCTCCACTCGAAGATAGGCGAAAGAGCCACCTTCAAAATAAAAACAAAAACAGATTGATGAGCAGTAAGGTGAAAGAACAGTCATCTTCTTCATTTTGGAAATGATATGGGAGGAAAAGGAGATAGAAAAAGTTTATTGACTCTTGCATCAGGAAATATCCAGTCAATCATCATGGAAACTGGACCCAAAATGTCTACCATGTCCAGAAACTCAATGGAAAGTAGTAAAGCAGAAGAGGTGTAAAAGTCATCTGATAACAACACCATTGAAACTAGGAAACAGAAGGGACATACATACTGATACATACATCATTGAAACTAGCAAAAATCCTAAAGAGGCGGAAACAAAAGTCCTCTGCAGGTGGCCCCATGGAACTAAATCCATCCATCAAATCCTCATTGACTATGCTTGGAAACCCTAAAACCATCACTGAAAGAAAACTAAGGAAAATATGAAAGTGTCATTGAATACCTAACATCAGAGAGAGAGAGAGAAGCCCCAAAACGCAACCTGCATGCATGATGTCTATGTAACTGGTAACGCTACCATTGAAATTCAGAAGAAAATCGATGAAAAATTCCCCATAACGCACCCAATGTTAACTCTGTAACCCTAAAACCCATAACTGAATTTAGAAAAGTAGAGCCGAAACAGCAAAACCCTAAAACCCATAACTGAAGTTGGAAATGCGCCCCATGCAAAACCCTAACAGCAATGTTGAAACTTGGGAACGCAATAGATAAAAGCTTTGCATCCCATTAGATCAATGCCCAGAAAACCCTAAAATCAATGTCATTAAAAACTAGTAGGAAAAGAGATTCAAAAGTTCCTTAAATGTGAGCTGCAAGCAACTATTTGCATCCCATGCCAAACCCTAAAAAGCAATGTTGAAACTTGCGAAAGCAATAGATGGAAGCTTTGCATCCCATTAGATCAATTCCCAGAAAAAAACCCTAAAAAACAATGTCAGTAAAAACCAGTAGGAAAAGAGATTCAAAAGTCCCCAAATGCGAGAAATCCTAAGACCATCATCGAATCAATCAAGGGGGCAGAACAAAAGAAGAAGAAGAAGAAGAAGCAAGCCCTTACCGGCAACAGGAATCTCAATGGCAAACTCGGTGTAGCAGAATACGGAGAGCATGGCGGAGATTCCGGCAGCGGTATACGAGAGGATGACAGCTGGACCGACCGTACCGTGCGCCTCCTGGCCGGTAAGGACAAAGATTCCCGCCCCCACGATCGCACCAATACCAAACCACATGAGGTCCCACCAATTGAGGGTCTTCTTCATGCTGTTGGAGCTCCTCTTCACCATGGCCTCTGTTTCCTGGGCGTCAGAGGATCTGGAGAGGAGGCGGTTCCAGAAGCGGGTGTGCGTGGAGCCAACAGCTTGGCGGTACGCTCCCCATGACTCGAATGATGGCTCCGGTAGGAATGCCGCCTTGAATCGGTTGCGCAGACCACCACCACCACCACCACCGATCCCCACCACAGTCTCCTCCATATATATATATATGTATATGTATATAATTCGATCAAGGGAAACCTAAAAACCCTAACAAGAAAACAGAGGGTTTAACCACAAAATGGTAATGTGATCAAGGAAAAACCTAATAAAGTAACAAGAAACAGAAGGTTTAACCACAAAATGGTAATTTGATCGAGGAAAAACCTAATAATCTAACAAGAAACACAGGGAAAACCCACCACAAAATGGCAATTTGATCAAGGAAAGCCTAAAAAATCCTAACAAGAAACAGAGGGAAAACCCACCTCAAAATGGCAAGTTGATCAAGCAAAGCCTAAAAACCCTAACAAGGAACAGAGGGAAAACCCACCTCAAAATGGCAATTTGATCAAGCAAAGCCTAAAAACCCTAACAAGGAACAGAGGGAAAACCCACCTCAAAATGGCAATTTGATCAAGCAAAGCCTAAAAACCCTAACAAGGAACAGAGGGAAAACCCACCTCAAAATGGCAATTTGATCAAGCAAAGCCTAAAAACCCTAACAAGGAACAGAGGGAAAACTCACCACAAAATGGTAATTTGATGAAGGGAAACCTGAAAACCCTAACAAGAAACAGAAGGAAAACCCATGTAGGGGGGGGGGGGGGAGGGGTAGATGGAAATATTATAACTCAATTAATTTGTTTTCCTTATAAATGCAATTAGGTTCAATGGTTTGGGACAAGCAGGAAAAGCACACAGTGAAGGAAGGAAGGAAGGGTCACTGGGGAGATACATACATGGAAAGCTTCTTTTCAGTTATATAGCAAAGGATAGCAGAGCAGAGAGTTTCTTTGGGGGGTGGTCACTGGTGGTGGTGGGTCATCTTTCACTCTCTTCATGCCTTTCTGGTTTACTAAATTTGGAGGAGTCTGCATTTTTCTTTTGACCATATATACATATGGTTGGTTCTCACATACACACACACACACACATACATGGAACCTAACTACTTTGCCCATTCTAATTCTACAATTGCCTTCCCTACCCATCTATGATGTATGTAACTTGTAAGTATATATGTATGTATAATGTATGTATGTATGTATGTATGTATCTAACTCTGTGTGTGACCATCTACCTATGTATGTATGTATGTATGTATGTATGTATGTATGTATCTAACTCTGTGTGTGACCATCTACCTATGTATGCATGCATGTATGTATGCATGCATGCATGCATGTATGTATATGTATGTATGTATCTAACTATGTGTGTACAATGTGACCATCTATCTATCTATCCATGTATGTATGTATGTATGTATGTATGTATGTATGTAATGTATGCATGTATCTATCCATGTATGTAATGTATGTATGTAATGTATGTATGTATGTAATCTATCCATGTATCTATGTGTGTGTGTGTCCATCTATCTATATATCCATGTATGTGTCTATCCATCTACATATCCATATGTCTATGTTGTATCTATCTATGTATCTATATATGTATGTATCTATCTCTACAAAGGGAACCGCTCCTGGTTTCTACCAAGTCGATTGCCCAATCCATCTACCCCTTTCGTATGGACATTGTCTTCTTCCTACAATTCCCCCATCATCCTAACAAACATGCCATGTTTCCTACGACCCCGCCATCTGGTATGTTTGTTGATGAATTTGCTATGCCGTCGTCTGTCCTCGAGATTATCGCTCTATTCGTTGTGTCTCAACTACATTGTCTCATGTTCTTCTAGTAGAAAATCATTGTGTTCCTACGACACTATCACCTACCTATTCAAAGAGAATTGTACTACGATAACACTTGAACATTAATATTTCTCTCTCTCTCTCTCTCCTTGAAGTGTGTACCGCTGCTGGTGAATGAAAATCTACCTTTTACATTGCCCTTCTCATTGAGCAACTCTCACAACCCCAGAATCTTGATTCAATACAACTTGTGTTTTGAATCTCGAGAAAGAGAACAATGTTTTTCCATATAATTTGGCGCAATGCATTCTTAAAGCTACATACCTATGACTCATGCATTGCACAAGGTCTTTTGTCAATAAACTTTGCGTCTTTGAGGATAAGGGTGACGTGTAAGACGATGACTTTTTTTAACATGCTTGAGATTTTGTGAAGGAATGAAGTTCCCACATGCCAGTGACATACATTTTCCTTGTCTTTGACTCATATCACTCTTTTGGAATTCAACGGTGTTAATGAATTTAAGAATAAAAGGAATAAAGCAATACTATACACTAATCAAATATATTGTGGCGTTTGAGTGTGGAACTATACCATTACGAAAAGATGGTGTAAACATGCTTATATATTATCAC
This sequence comes from Azolla caroliniana, assembly GCF_043228905.1. Classification (NCBI taxonomy): domain Eukaryota; kingdom Viridiplantae; phylum Streptophyta; class Polypodiopsida; order Salviniales; family Salviniaceae; genus Azolla; species Azolla caroliniana. Next base: position 15,633,512 of record NW_028230453.1, read on the forward strand.
ATTCACACCGTTAGCATTAGTTGTGGAGTCGGAACATGATGTGTAATGCGGGGACACTATTATGTATGAAGGCTAGTCTTTCACAACGTGCTTTACCATGTAATGTTTTGTCATTACGTTAAAGAAGGCTTCAATGTTTGTTTTTGCTCTTTCGCGTGCTCGTGTTTTTGTCTCATTGACCTTGAAATCAATTTAGTATTAAATACATTCTTCGAATTCAAAAACTTCCAAAGTTTCTGGAAAATGCATTAAAAGAAGTCGTGCGGTTGTGTTTGAAGTTGCTGATAAAGGTCAAACTTGGAAATCTCGACGATCACACTAAGAAACCATAAAACATATAATAACAAGAAGTCTCTTGTTTATAGCAATGCTCGTGCATCACATGGGGAGACTTTGTTCTCGAGACTCAAGCGATGTATTAATTGATGACACGTATAAAGATAAGAGCACTTAACACATTTTCTCTCAAATTTAGAACACAAAATAGTACATCTCCATTGCTAGATAGAATTATGACATCAAAACTAATAAAAACATTGAAGGACTTTTCTCTTGCATAACATGGCCAAACTCTCCTTCTGAAATAAGCAACCTATTAAAGGATAATCGTAAGAGAATTCAACACATTTCCACCCACTTTCAAAACGCAAAATAGAATTTTATTTTTTCAAAAAAGGAGTTGCTTTCCCCTTTAGTTAGGATAGTTTTTTCTTTACAGAAAAGGTTGCACAACTCACATCAAAATTACTGATCGTGCTGTCTGTTAAAGAGACTATTCACCTTGATTGCTAACTAGAATTATGGGTTCAAATTATTACAAACTCATTAAAAAAATCGAAGGACTTTGAAAGTAACCAAAGTCATTGCTTTTTTTTTATCAAGATTTCCAACTTAGAGTAAAGAAGTTAAGGTCCATGGCACAAAAAATATATTTATGAGAGATTAAAGTATTATGGTATGTCCATGCAAGATGAGTGTAGTTCCTGTACATGTGTAGTCAATTTTCTTCTAGAAGGTATGTAGAAAAATCAATAAGCTAGCTAGTTGAATTGGTATAGGCCTTCAACATTTTTTAACCTTCAAAGAGAGAGATCTTTACAAACCTTCAAAAGTTTCAAGGAGTTATGTACTTAAATCCCATATAGAGGCAAGGGATACCACACTAATGGAAAAGGATGAAAACTTATGACATTAAATAAATGTGCAAACGAAAACATGTATAAATACACTAATTTCATCGGCTATTAACTATTGTTTTTGAGTATTGCATTGTTTTGAGAGACTTTCTATTTGTCACCTTAGTATAGAAACTTCATATTACAATGGTCACTATAATGGCATTGTTAGTTGTTCTCATAGTATTTAAAAGCAAGTTTTAGCATAACAACCCCAAATCCCCCCCCACGCAATTCATCTTGACTCCACAATTACTAATAATTGTTGAATAATAAGGACATATTAAGAGCACAAATGCACATGCAAGATACAACAAATAAATTTTCTCCATCCAACTAAATCTCCCATTTTTAGGCCTAGTAGGTGGTATAAGTTATTCTCGTAGGAGTGAATATACTTAGACCTCGAGAAGTGCTTGTGCACCTTCAAGGAAGAATGTTAACCTTGCTATAGGGAAATACAAAGTTCAAAATGTCAAACAACAAGAAAAACCACATGTTTCGGCCACAAAGACCTTGTCTTTTATACAATAATTAAACCGGGTCGATGTTTTGATCCAATGTTGATGGTATTTTATGAGCACATATACATTGGATTTGGATGTAAAATTGAACTTGTATGTACTTTTAGAGATGTTTTATGCTTGGAGAAATATTTTACAATGCATAACTAGAAATATTCATTTGTGTTTTATGAAGGATCATTTCTAGTGGAGCATTGTTGTGTAGTGTTTGGCACTTGTGGTGAACAATGATGATATTGATGGTTTCACGTTGAGTTAAAAGGGGTGAATGGAAAGAGGAGATTTGTAGAAAACAAGGATAGCAACCATGAAGATGGACATCGTCTTTCTTTGGCTTGTGCTTGCCTTTTGTTCGGCTTCATTCAGCTGGGCCACCACCCTTATTTCTTTAATGACTCTTGTAGTTTATGCTAAGACAATGTGCGAGGGTGCATGGTTAGGTGCTCACAAGCTACCTACTTTTGTATTCAAATACGTGCTTAAGGTACCTCAAGACGAAAGTAGCTAGGTGAAAAGGAGTTTGTATAAATAAATAGAAAGGACTTCAAAGTAAACAACAAACCAATGATACATTAATTTGATTAGTTCTCTCAATATTTCATTTTAATAATAACCAAATGTGAAGTGACTCCGTTTAGGAGTAGCCAAAAAATAACATCTTTTGACTCGGTTAAACGATTAAAAGAAGGCATTGAGGAAATTTGGTCGATGCTTATCTCAATTTTAAAAGGTCAATATGACTCATTCACTAGTAACGAAGATATCATTTTTCTATAACAACAATCCTTTAAAGGCAAGTGGAAAGATTTGTTCGTCTTTGTAGAGAGAAATCATCAAAACTTAAACTTAATTAAGAAGTGCATTGAACGGTCACCTTATTCTCAACATGTAGGATACTTCTTAATGCTTTTCCTACTTGTAGGAGCTTGCATTATATTAGTGTTTGCTTGGTTGTGACTCCTCCCTACTTGCAATTTGCCACACAACAAGATGTAGCCAATTGCTTTTCTTTAGATAGTTTCCTTTCTTGTAACCTACTTTAAAGATTGTTTGATTGTTGTGAGTCCTAATGTGAAATTTATTCTTTCAAAGATTCCTCTCTTTGAAGGCTCTTCATAAATCGTGGAGAGTTTCTTTGGGATTGGTTCTTTCTCGCAAGTGAATGTTCCAATGGTTAATATCTTTTCTATTAAATGTATGTCTAACAATATTTCTTCTTGTTCTTTTCCAACATAATCATAAACAATGCTACTATTGCTCAGAGAGAGAGAGAGAGAGCGGGGTGTGGAAGCGGAGCAGCAGAGTGGCGAGCCAATCCCTGGTGGAGGTCTGCAGTGTGAGCGTCTCACTAGGAGGCCCGACACAACGGAGCAGTGGCGCAGGAGGTTTGACCCGCGCCAGTAGGCAGCGGAAACGGAGCCGGATCAAGAGCTGTTTTGAACTGCGAGAGTGCAAGGAGGAGGTCTGCAAATGTGGGGGTCCAGAAGCCTCCCACTGCTCATTTCGACATAGACGCCTCTCCTCCCCGCCGCTGCTGCATCGCCCTCCTCCAGTTTGAGGAGTTGATCATTTAGGGTTTCCCCTCCCCCAGTTCAAGGAGTGGGCACAACTCGAGGAGTGACCCCACCTCCCCACCCCCAGTTCGAAGAGTGGGACACACGTGACACACTCCCCCTAGCCCCTAGTTCGAGGCGTGAACCCCTCCCCCCCACCCACAGTTTGAGGAGTGGGACACACGTGACAGACTCCCCCCAGCCCCCAGTTGGAGGAGTGGGACACCTACTCCCCCCCTATCTTGAAAAGTGGGTCCCCCCCACCCCTAGTTCGACAAGTGAGAACCCACCAAACACAGTTCGAGTAGTTGGGCCCCCACTCTCGTAACCCCCCCCCCCCCCCCCCCCCCCCCCCCAAAAGAAAAAAAGAAAAAAAAAAGAGACGCAGTCCGACTCTGTCACTCATGGCACTTTCGAACATTGCCACTGTCGAACACATAGCACAAAACAGGCCCCTCGAGCGATAACGGAAAAATGCAAGATAAAAACATCTTTGATAGCGGGGGTCCTGTTGAGATTATTTTCAATAATGAAGAGATGCTTCTACTTGAGAAAGAGATAGAGCGCCTTGAGTGAATAACGCTCATATGCTGCGTGATGGGATCTCAACCAAACAGAGGGTTGTTGCGAGATATGTTGCAAGCTAAATTTCATTCACAACTACGTGGTATAAAAGAAGTCCAACCTCTTGGTAAAGGCTTTTATCAAATCATACTAGAAGACAAGGATTCTGCAACAAACCTCATAGCACTATCTCCCTGCCAGGTCCGAAATACATGGTTGTTCATGCGTAAATGGACACATGGTTTTAACCCAGAGAAAGCCACACAACAGGATGATTCCATGAAAAAGGTAACAATGTTGTTTCCTGGACTATCCTTAGAATACAACATGTTACTTCCTACGATTGGCAACTCCTTTGGTATGATGCTGGATGAGGAACTAACGCTAGCAGACAGGCTAAAGAAGCACCTAGGCCCTCCCTCTATCCGCCTCTTGGTGCAAGACATCAATAAACTTCCCTCCAAGATCCTCATTCCCGGGAAAAACGGAATGCGAATTGAACAACGCATAGAAGTGATTGGCGCACTGGGGCAATGTTTTGTATGCAAAAAACTTGGTCATTTAAAAAGGAACTGCCCCACAAGACGTATTAAAGATCCTACAAAGGAGACTCTGGAAGGTCAGGACACCATAAGACATTAGAAGCCTCCCCCACCATGACCTGACAAGGCTGCGATGGAATGGCGAGTGGTGGAAAAAACCCATATCCTTCGAAAAACATCATCGGCACAAAATCCTCCATCGCCTATGAGCCTCAATCGATTTGATCTACTACAAGAGCTCCCCCCCATAAACGAGCATTCCCCTAGTTCTTTCTTAAGCCCCAAGGAATGGCCTAAGGTGATACCAAGCACACAAGAGAAAGTTCTCATTAAAGCTTACAAAACAGGGAAGCGAAGATGAATAAGTCATGTAAAGACCTTAATAAGGAGCTTGAGTGGAACGGCACCCAATGCAGAAGCAACAAACCAAGGCAGAAGTGTGAATGTCACGCCTCAAATCATAGTCTTCCCGGACACAAATGAGTGTGCTTTCTCTAGCCAAGACCTTGAACCACACCTACAAAACGCCTTGAAATGGCTAGGTATAGGGCTCAAGATAGTGGAAAAAATAAGGGTACATGTATCATTAGTACACAATAATGGAGTTCCGACGACCTCAATCTCCTTTCCACTCTTGCTTCCGACACAGGAAGATTGGTCGAAATCCAAGATTAAAGATACGTTATGTAGCCAAGCAACGTGTTTTGTAGCACAAATAAGAGATGATGAGCTCATGAACGAACTAAAGCAACATTGGCATAACACTGAATTCTGGTGCACCATGGATGAAGAGGAACCTCATCTTTGCCACATCCACCTGCGGACTATCATAGACACCCAACTAACTCCAAGCTTTTTCTATTTCTATGAGAAGCATGAAGGGGCGATTGAAGCTCACAGGATAGCCCACAAACTCCACTCATGGATGTGGACCACTATTCCATCCCTGGAAATGACTGGATGTCTAAATAGTGAGTGCTCCCCACTCACGACCTGCTGTACAAAGCACCAGGAACAACTGGCAATCTCCCACCCCATTCCATGAGTATGAAGATTATAACATGGAACGTGCAAGGACTCAAAAGTAGACTAGACCAGCAAAATAGATGGAAACTGAGAAGGGATCTTGAAGAATATTTACTAGGGAGTGGTGTTGACATCATCATGTTGCAGGAACACCACCTCGATAGCACACAATTAAAGGAAGTCAGAGACCTTCTACCAGGATCATGGCGAACGATTTGGGAGCCAGCAATTGGGGAGGATGGAAATCATGGTGGTATTTGCACTTTGATCCAGGAACATCTAGCCCAAGGCCTAATACACCAAGAATCACTTATACCTGGTAGGGCACATTTTTGCACGTTGGCCATCCAAGGGCAACGATGGAACTTCATGAATGTTTATGCTTCAAATAGCATAACAAAAAGGGCAACATTCTGGGACCGCATTTGCATACAAGTAGTGGGTGCGGAAGAGTGGTGCATTGGAGGGGATTTTAATATGATTGAATCCATTCACGATAGCTCCAACAACAACCCCATAGTTCTACAAGGAAGGGAACGTAAACAATGGGAGAAGCTATGTGTCCACCTTAACCTGCGAGACATCTGGCATTCTACCAACTTCCAACGAAAAGGGATTCTCTCCTATTCTCTTGATTAGATGGGCAGACTAGTGGACCCACCCTATCTCGCATTGACCACATTTATGTGGGGAAGGCTCTAGAAGCGAAGGGAGGGTGGTGTCGCATAATTCCAGGCACGACTTTCTCTGACCATTACCCAGTAGCTGGTCATTTTCAATTGCACCAAAAATGGGGTCCATTCCAGACTCGCATCCCACACACTATTTACACACGTATAGACATGAAGGACCAACTATCCAACCAATGGTCATTACCCATCAATGGCTCATCAGCATCAAACAAACTTTTAGCTAAATTAACAAGAGCTTCTACTCTCCTACATGAGATTGTCAAGACCAGAAGCAAGAAGGCTCAGGAGAAGCGACAGAGGACCAAACGGGGACTAATAGCCTTACAACGACTCCAACAGAGATACCCGTCCTGTATTTGGATTGCAGGACAAGTCGCCACGACCAAACATGAACTTAGCATGGCGGAAAAGGAAATATATGACATGGAGTTTCATGGAAGCATGAAGCGATGGATTCGAGTAGGGGACAAAACCACAAAGGAATTCTTCCGCTCCAAAGGCCCGAGGCATGCTAGAATTGTGATGCGCAGCCTCAACCAAGAGGATGGAACGACCACTGAGGATGGCGACGAAATGAGGAATATTGCCACAAGGTATTATAGCCGCCTACTTACCGAAGACATTATAGCTATAGGGGAAGACATAAGAGAAGATATTATCCTCCATAGCATACCCGAGAAAGTCATGCCGGAAATGAATACATCGAGATATGGGAGGCCCTCACTGATTTAGATGCCGATAGCTACCCCGGAATCGATGGTCTCACCCCGCACTTTTTCACATGCCTTTGGGGCACTATTAAAAAAGACCCCCTCCAGGCATATGAGGAGATCGTCACCTCTGGAAGCATGCCAGAGGAATTTTGATAGGGGATGATACATCTCATTCCTTAAAGTGGTGGGAATGCCAACGACATTAGCAAGTGGTGGCCCATAACTCTTCTCAATACTGTCTATAAGTTGCTCGCAAAAATCGTGGCACGCCATTTAACACCACTTCTCCCTCAACTCATTCATCCATCCCAAATAGGTTTCGTTAGAAATCGGAGCATCGAAGACAACCTCTTCTCATTCTGGGAAGCAATAGCCCTTGCCAAGCATACCAACAACAAGGTAGCGGTGGTGCTACTAGATTTTGAGAAAACATATGACAGGGTATGCTGGAACTTAGAAAGTGTGATGAGGAAACTCGGCTTTCAAGAGACATCGATCAAAGGCATTGCAGGACTTTATAGGAATGACAGCAGTTGCGTTTCGCTAGCAGGTGAAAGGGGCCCCTTTTTTCGAATATCCCGATTTGTACAGTAGGGATGCCCACTAGCGCCATCCTTATTTCTATTATACGCCGAAGCACTCTCTTGCTTTCTCAACTTGCGGCATCTCAACCTACATGGTCTTCCCGTACCTCATCCTCACCAAAGCATCCTGGATATAGAATTTCCAGATGACACAACAATCTACTTGCAAGGGGACTTGGAAAACCTCCAAAAGCTAGAAAGTGGGCTAGCTATATTTTGCAAGTGATCCAATGCCATGATCAATTGGCACAAATCTTGCGCAATATGGCTCTCTCAGGAAACACATCCGGCGTGGCACCCACATCCCGCTTTCAAATGGATCAATCAAGGAGCAAGCACCAAATATTTGGGTTTCCAAATTGGTTTCAACATACCGCCGGAGACTATGATTGCACCCGTTATCCATTCCATTCGACAAAAGTTGATACATTGGAGCTCGAAAAAATTGTCGCTAGCAGGCCGCATCATAGTGGCAAATCAGGTAGTACTCGCAACAACATGGTACAGTCTATCATGCTGGACAATCTCCAAGGAAACTATACATCAGATTCAACGACTGGTTCGCAACTACATTTGGTCCGGTAAGGAAGACCATGTAGCTCGCGCCAAGGTGGCGCGACCTATACTCACAACGCCTAAGTCGAGAGGGGGATTGGGTCTTATTGATCCCCTTTCACAATTGAAAGCCTTACTTGCCAAATTTGTGGTGCGAGGACTCCAACCAGGAAATGATTGTTGGAAAATGGTATTGAGGTTACGTTTCGATTACTTTAGGCCATGAAAAAGGGTTAATTGGGCCCCCCAAACAGGATGGATTCTAAACATGGATCTCAAACCTAGTTTCTCCCGCCAATTGGAGGATAGATTTAGTGCATCCATGTGGAAGGCATGATGTGACATATGTCGAGGGCTCAAGTGTGATCAACTGAGATCCGAGCCTGCCTGGCTCAGTCAACGTATCCTATGGAACCCATCTTTCAATGATGAATCTAATCAACTACGGGGATCACGTAAGGGGTTGTCATGGGGATACATTGTAGAAGGTCCAGGAAAAAGTATAGAATGTTGGCGACGGTTTATGTCAATGCCACTACAAGATTAGGCGAACATACTCCATGGAATCAGGGGTGGATGGACTATGAGATCGGAAATCATTAACGCTCTACTGATTAGGGAATCTGCTACTCAAAGGACGACAATGTAGAAATGGATAGGCCATGAGGAGGAGGGATCTCTGATCCCGAGAGGTAGGGGACCACCAGACAGACTCGAAGGCTCTGAATTGCGAGACACTGAGACACCAATACAAAATAACGCAATTCGAGTACTCGCGTATACTGGTGATAAATGGATTGTAGATCCTGATCCGATCAAAGTACAACCCGATTGGCATATATGTACTCATGAAAACACATGGCTACGTAAGGTAAGTTGGGACCCTTTGCAATGGACATGGCGTGATCCCTACGTGGAGCAAGGAAGCAAACCCATCCCTTTCTTCCAATTCACAACTAGATTGGGTCGCCACATTCTAGCCGCTCAAACCGCTCGAAAACCGGCTGTTGCGAAGGTCTAGCACACATTTCAAGTTCCTTCCACAATAATGACCAAGTTTTGGCAGAAAATCTGGAAACAACAACACGCGAGGTGAATTACCACGTTCCAATGGCTATTAATACATAAGTCCCTACTGGTGGGAGCATGGCAACGTGGGAACCTTAGCTCTACTAATTGTGTAGAGTGCCCACATGCGGTAGAATCAATACGACACGCTCTATGGGACTGCCCAACGTCCCATCGAATATGGCGGGGGGTTGGCCGCTTGTTGCAATTATGCTAGGTACAAGGCTCAATCAAGTGGGGAAATATATGTTGGCTATCATGCAGGTTGCAATTGGCAGATACGAGCATCAGGAGGAGGGGATGACTTTGGTGATAAAACCACAAGAGGTCCTTTTCTCCTCCGGCGGCAATGTCCACTCCACTCCTCTTAATGACAAATCTCAAGAGGTGTTGGAATTGGTCAACCCAATAACCCTTTGGATTCTATGGAAACAATGATGTAGGCGAGTCTTCTCCAACCAAACCGTGCATCCAATAAGGTTACTGCAAGAGATATGGAGTGAAATTGTAGCCACTTTGAAGAGCCAATATGATGGCCTTAAGGGCGGCTCCTAGGGAGTTGAAAGACAACGATTAGCCTTCATCTAACAATGGTCATCCTCTCCCTTTCTTGAGTCAGTGGGCATCCACATAAGATGGAACTATCGCATCCCTTCAGGGATTTGTACATAATCGTCTCATTTGTAAAATATTATAACTAATGGAAGGAGTTTTATTTTTGGAAAAAATAAATAAATACACAATGCTACTTCTTGCTTGCAAATTAGTGGATTGTTTTCTCTACTTTGGAGTACATAGATTTGTTTCCTCAACCATTGTCTCACACAAGACAGGCTTGGGGAAAAAATACTTTGAATTTTGTAGCTGTTATGACTTTTTTATACAAGTTACAACTAATGGAAGGATATTTTGTTTTGAAAAAAAAAACAAGGCCACCTCTTTAGTTTGACAAGTAGGAAATTAATGTGTTGTGTTATTCGTCCCAATATTGGGGTCTAAACCTTATTAAGGTGCAATTCATATTGTGACTCATGATAGGGCCATCCCTCCAATTTGTTGGTGTGTGTCTCTTCAATTTCACTTCTCATAGCCATGTTCATCCATTCGTTCTTTTTCATTGGTCATTTAATCCTTTAGTTTTTCTATTTTATTCTCTTTTTGTTTGTTCATTAGTGCGATTATTGTTAAATTTTATCATACAAAACTTTCGTCTCTAGGACTTGTATTCGTCCCCAATAGTTTTAATCTTGTTAGGGACTTTTGTCCGTCCTTAGGCTTTTGTTTCTCTCGAGATTGACTCATCCCTAGAGCTTCGTGTTTGTCTCCAAGAGCTTTGATAGTTGTTTTTTGATCATTTCTAGAACACTTATTCGTCTCTAAACTCTTGTTATCTCTAGAGTCTTTGGTCATTTCCAAAGTTTTGACTTGTCCTTACAAGTTTGATTCATCCCTAGAGCTTGTTATTTGTTTGTAGGAGCTTTGAAGGTCACTAGGACTTTCATTCATCCTTGAACTTTTTTATTGTTTTTAGGACTCTTATTTGTCTTTAGAGTCTATGTGCACCTAGAGTTTTGGTCCCTTGTTTTTAAGGGTGACCATTTATTGGTTGACAATCCCTTTCCTACCTAAACTACTTTCTCTACCTAATATTGGGGTTTGGTAATCACCTAATTAGCTAAAAAATAAAAACCCTAAAGATGGTTGAACTTTGAAAACAAATTGTTGAGAATCAAGCTCAACCTAGTGCAACGTGTGAACACACCCTTTGAGAATCTATGATCACACAAAGGTCAAGAGTCACACCACTACGCTCTACACATTAACTATGATTCTATGACACATAACTAATGAGTTGCATATTTCCCATGACTATGAGTCTTCACATTCCCCAAGAGAGAGTAGATGTTGTAGTGCGTTAATAAAGAGAGAGGGTGACCTTATATAAAGCACCCTTCTCCTACTTCATAGAGTGTTAGTTGTGACTCCTTGTAATGCTACATTTTTGTATCTCATATTCTCCTTGTGAATATACACCTTCTTTTTGAGTATTCTATTTTCCATTCTATCTAATCTATCTTGTGTTTTCTCTTCTTTTCTCTCTTTTCTCTTACACATACACATAGCACATATCTCTTCCGCTACACAAGAATCATATCCGATTCTTTACATGGTATCAGAGCGGTTTGATAGCTCGATCTAGCCCATCCACGTGTGTTGTGTGTTCTACGCCGACGTTCGAGAAGAACCGATTAATTGCTATCGTAGTGCGACTACATAGCTCGTGTTCGAGAGAGAAGGAAAAGAAGAAAGAAAGCTTCATCGACAATGAATACTCAAATGGGGAGCTGTCATGGACATGAAAACAATCATGTCATGATTCAAACTCTTGACCTACTGTATTTAATCGATATGTTTTTAACCAATACATTCAATACATAATCATGTTACCTTACTAGATTATTGTAGATGATCTATTTGACATGTAGGATTTTAGAAGCTTCCAGAAAGCTCTAGAAGCTAGAACATTCTAGAAGCTTGTGCATGAAAATGAGTCTTTGCATGGGGCTACATTTAGAGCCCATAAACATGTATAAATATGTAAGGGTTTACCTTGGCCTTAGTCAAGGTGAACAACACCAATTAGGGAATCATAATTCAGTTCTTGTTCTCTTGACTACTTTCTCTCTCTCTTTCTTATTACCTTGTCTATGATCTCACTCTCACTCTCTTAGTATTGAGCCTCGTCTACTTGTCCGTGACAATTTGTTCAGCTTTCATCTCCAAAGCCTCATCATGTCAGATTCTACCGAGAACATAAATCTACTATTGGCAGCCATGCATCAACTTCAACTTGAAAATGAGAATCATCGGGAACGTCTCCAGAAACTCCAAGCTAGGACTCCAATGGAATTGGAGAATGAAGAACCCAAGTGCCGTCCTACATCAAGGAATCTCCAATCTATAGAGCTTAACCCCTCGTCAATCCTCGCTCCAATTCCTCTTCACCCCACTTCAACTATAGAACCCAATGTTAGTTTACCCGACAAGTTCAATGGCATAAGGGCGTGATTCCGGGGTTTCATAAATCAAATCAAGCTTATTATCCATCTACAACCCCAAAGATATGCGAATGATTTTTGCCGAGTTGGCCTCGTTGGGACTCTCCTCTCAGGAGCTGCACAAAGCTGGTTCGCACCTTTGGTCAAAACATCATCGCCACTTCTTGACAAATTTTTTGCTTTCCTAGATTCTAAAGAGTTTGTGGCGACATTTGGGGATACAGATCAACCTCGAACAAGCCTTACCAAACTCTATTCATTACATCAAGGTAAGCGTCCAGTGTCTGCTTATGCATCCGAATTTAGACAATTGGCATGTGATGTTCAGTGGGACGACCAAGCCCTTTGCAACCATTTTCGTTGGGGCCTTCGAAGTGATGTTAATAATCTACTACTAAACTTCCTGGAGCCGACTTCATTATCGCAAGACATCAAGCAAGCAATCAATTGTGACAACCGCCTTTTTGAACTTCGACAAGAGGAACGAGCGACTTCCAAATTGTCGCCCTTTCTTCACGTTAAACCTATGGTACAACTCCAAGTGACTTCGAGATCTTCTTCAACGACATCGTTCAATGATCCTATGCCGATGGAAATTGATCGAGCTCAAGCCCCACTCACCACAACCGAAGGACACCATCGACGAACCAATGGGCTATTTCTATACTGCAACACCTCTACCCATCTAATTCGTTTTTGCCCACTCAAAAGCAATCTGCGACAAGTCTATTAGGACAATCCAACTATTGGGTCCCAACATTCAGAAAATGATGATGTCCAACTACAGTAGGAGCCATGCGGTTGGACAACGTACATACATGCTGCTCCCAAAGTTCTATTAACGACTTTTCCTTCGAGGTAACTCTATGTTTCCAGTCTATTTCAATTCAATCCTTAGCGCTACTCGATTCCGGGGCCACGACGTGTTGTATGGACGAAACGTTCGTTAGTAAACACAACTTTCCTATTATCCGGTTGTCCAAGCCTATCCCAGTCGAAACTATCGATGGGCGAATGCTCTCCTCTGGCGCAGTCACCAATGCCACGGTCCCCCTCATTTTGCAGCTCGGGACCCATCAGGAGGCCTTATTATTTTACCTCATCACTTCACCACGGCATCCAATCATACTTGGGTTGTCTTGGTTGAAAGCGAATAACCCTGTTATAGATTGGCACAACCACTCACTTACTTTTCAATTGCAAACTCACATGGAGGTTGGAGCGGCTTCCAATGTCGTTGTGTCAGAATGTCCCGAATCATTTTCTGTTGAGCATTCCTCCATTCAACTCGGACCAATGCACTCGGATGTTCATCCCCCAGTCACAATGCACTCCATCTCAATGGGCAATGACTAAGAGTCGAGCACCCTAGCTTTGGTTCCTATGAAAGCTAATCTGGACTCGCTTCCATCCAAATATGGTGACTTTGCTGATGTGTTTGAGAAGAAGAATGCAGATCACTTACCGGAGCATCGACCATATGATTGTCTGATCGATCTATAGGAGGGCACATCTCCACCCTTTGGGCCCATCTATGGTCTCTTTGAACCAGAACTAGAGGCTCTTCGCACATATCTCGATGAAAATTTGGAGAAGGGCTTCATCCAACCATCTAAAGTCACCAGTTGGGCCCCCCATCTTGTTTGTGATGAAAAAGAATGGATCGCTGTGTCTATGTGTGGATTACCGTGGCCTCAATAAAATCATGGTACGTAATCGATACCCTTTACCCCTCATCCTAGAGCTCCTCGATCGCCTTCGTTGTGCACAGGTCTTCTCCAAGATTGACTTGCGGGGGAGCATACAACTTGGTTCGGATTAAACCTGTTGATGAATGGAAGACGACATTTCGTACGCGATACAGACACTTCGAGTATAAGGTAATGCCTTTTGGACTCACGAATGCTCTAGTTGTTTTTCAACATATGATGAACGACATATTTCGAGAATATCTCGATCACTTTGTCGTTATCTATCTTGATGACATTCTTGTCTTCTCGTCAAGCATTGAAGAGCACACTCACCACGTTCGATTGATTCTCTCGAAACTCAAGTAGCATGACCTCTATGTGTCATGGCAAGACTCGAACCCATGACTTTATGCTACATGGGTCGAGCTCTTACCATTAGATTAGGAATTGTATTTTGTAGAATATTATTTTCATTTATGCTTTATCATAGAAAATTGTTGTATATTCCAGATCTCTCTGGAACATTCTAGAAGCTTCAAGATTATTCCTAAAAACACTATAAAAGGAGGCACAAGGCATTGTTTTGAACCAAATTGGTTCAACACCAGTCTTAAGCCTCTTAGCCGATTTGTACTTATCTTTCATATAATATAAGAGCTGCTGTCATCATCCTATTTCTCTCTCTCTCCTCTTCTCACTTCCTCTCTCTCGGGAATCTTACGCAGTCCTGTCTTCTTAGTACTAATAGTACTACTCTTCTTAGTACTAATTCCATCTCTGCTTTAGTACTATTCCTGACAGTTTGAACCAATTTTCCCTCTAGCCTACTTGTCACTCTCCCTCATCCTCCTACCCTTTTCCCTATACTATGGCTACTGTTAGCGCCCAAGAATACCAATTCGTTTTCTCCGAGCTACAGTGCCTAAAAGAAAAGTTTGTTGCCCTGGAACAAGAAAACCAACGGCTGATAGGGGATCTGCAACAAATCGCTCTAGAAAAACAACAAACGCAACAACAACATGGGGAGTTAGCGTTACGGGTACAACAACTCGAAGCAGCGTTGCAACAACAAGGATCCAGTCCCCAAGGATTTCATAAAGAGCCCAAGATTGGACTTCCTGTGAAATTTGATGGAACGCGTTCGCAATTCCGGGGATTCCTTAATCAGGTACGCTTAGTCATCCAGATGCATCCTTCCCGATATCCCACTGATGCATCTCGAGTCGGCCTAATAGGCACGCTACTTAGCGGCTCAGCCTTGGCATGGTTTGCTCCGCTTCTAGAAAAACAATCACCCTTACTTAATAACTTTGAAGATTTTATTGGTGAGTTTAAAGCCTGCTTTGGAGACACCGACAGCATCAGGACGGCGATCAACAAGATCCGGCGATTGCGTCAAGGCGATCGTCCAGCCTCTGCCTACGCGGCGGATTTCCGCCTACTTGCTTCAGATATACCCTGGGATGATCAAGCACTAATGGAGCAGTTTCGCTATGGCTTGCGAAACGATGTCAAAGATCTACTTCTAACTTTCCCCGAAGAACCAAAGTCTCTTACGGAGGCAATCAGTCGAGCAGTTCGATGTGACAACCGCCTTTTTGAACGGCGTTCAGAACGTCAATTACAGATACCACGCTCTAGGCCAGAGCCCACTTACGCCGCAGTCGCGGCTAAACCGTTTGCACGAGACACACCTCAAGCAAATACTTCGACACCGATGGAGATCGATACCATGCGTCGACGCGGCCCGTTATCGAAAGAAGAAAAGCAACGACGACGTGCCAATCGATTATGTCTTTATTGCGGTGGACCAGGACATATCGCCATCAATTGTCCCCATAGGCCAAGAAGACAGGTAAATCAAATCGTCGCCTGTACTAAACCCGAGTCAATTCTTCCCTTTGGAGTGTCTGATAGTATTAATAGTACTAATAGAGTGTCAGATAGTATTCATAGTACTAATAGCCCAAGTATCTCAAATAAATTTGAAATCCTTAGTCAATTAGATGAAGAGTTAAACGATTGAGTCCAGCCAAAATAGGAGCCATTTGGTTGGACAGCAGCCCTAGATCTGTACAGCCCATTAGTGGTTCCATTCCTTCCAAGCAAGTTAGCAATGTGTTCCTAGCCCAAGTCATTGTTAGTACTAAAAGTACTCCCCCAGTACCCGTCCTAGCACTTTTAGATTCCGGAGCTAATTCCTATTTCATGGATCGAAATTTTGCCCAAGCTTCTCAGATATCCTTAAGAAAACTTCCTTGTCCCGCATCTGTAGTGGTCATTGATGGTCGTCCCATTGCTTCCGGGAATATTGTAGAAGAATCAGAACCCATTCAAGTTGTCCTAGGTAGTTTTGTGTGTATAATATCATTTAATATAATTAGTAGTCCAGAGCATCCCATTGTCCTAGGATTACCTTGGCTTGAATTACATAATCCAGCCATAGATTGGAGAACAAGAGAAGTCCGATATCGACCACCCCAAGAATCAACTCACCGAGTTTCGACCATTTCACTCCATCAACTACGCGAAGAAGGACCCAAGGAGGCAATGTTCCTATTTTCCATATCAGTACATCCTTCTAGCACTATTAAGAAGGACTCCTCAATACAACTTCCGGCAAAATATCATCCTTATGCCGATGTATTTGACAAGGTAAAAGCCGGTACCCTTCCTCATCACCGTCCCTATGACTGTCCCATCGATTTACAACCAGGAACCGAGCCACCATGGGGACCAATTTACAACTTGTCACCCACCGAGTTAGAAGTCCTTCGAGCCTACATAGAGGAGAACTTGGCAAGCGGGTTCATCCGTCATTCGAAATCTCCGGCCGGTGCACCCATCTTCTTTGTCAAGAAGAAAGATGGCTCACTTCGTCTTGTCGTTGATTACCGCGGATTGAATAAAGTCACCATCCGGAATAGGTATGCACTTCCTCTTATATCAAGTCTTTTAGAGCGAGTTAATGGTGCCAAGTTTTTTACTAAAATCGACCTACGAGGAGCGTATAATCTCGTGCGGATCCGACCGGGAGATGAGTGGAAGACCGCTTTTCGCACGCGGTATGGGCATTTCGAGTATACTGTTATGCCGTTTGGCCTAACCAATGCACCCGCAGTCTTCCAACACATGGCAAATGATATATTCAGAGACCTCTTGGATATCTGTTTGATCTCTTGATTTATTCGAAGACCCAGGAAGAGCACGATTCTCATGTACTATTAGTACTAAAGCGACTCCGCGAGAATGGTCTTTATGCCAAGCTAGAGAAATGTAGCTTTGACTGCAAGCAAGTGGAATTTCTAGGCTACGTCATCTCCTCAAAGGGCATCGCCATGGATCCAGCTAAAATCCAAACTGTACTAGAGTGGCAAATTCCACGGTCGGTACGAGATGTACAATGTTTTCTAGGCTTTGCTAACTTCTACCGTAAGTTTATACAGGATTACTCGAAGATTATTTTACCTCTCACACAACTTACGAAGAAGGGCCAAGCATTTCTTTGGTCCATCGAAGCAGATATGGCTTTTCGGCATCTTAAGAAAGCCTTTACATCAGCACCGATTCTAGCTCATGTGGATACAAGCAAACCATTCATCATGGAGGCCGACGCATCAGATTTCGCCCTCGGTAGCATCCTTTCTCAACAAGGCGATAAAGAAGAGTTGCATCCGGTGGCTTTCCATTCGCGCAAATTCAATGTCGCAGAAATCAACTATGAAATACATGACAAGGAGTTATTAGCCATCGTGGATTCATTTGTACAATGGCGGCATTTCTTAGAGGGCTCTCCACATCAGGTCATTGTCTTTAGCGATCATAAAAATCTTGCTTATTTTCAGAACGCTCGCGTACTAAATCGACGGCAAGCTCGGTGGGCGCAATTCCTCACGCGTTTCAACTTCGAAATCACATATCGACCGGGGAAGCAGCAAGGAAAAGCAGATGCACTATCACGGCGTTCATATCTTGCACCTCGTCCTGGTGACGCAACATTTGATAATCAAAAGCAAGTAATCTTGGGACCAACACGATTGCACACGACGCGGATTTTTCACACCCCGATGGATTCACGGATTACCGATGACATACGTGCAACCTTGAAGACAGATAGTTTTGCTCAAGACATCCTGGCGCACATTGATACTTCTCGGGCATCCTGTTCTCAGTCTCAACAACCAGGTATTGACTACCGACAATTCGAATATCATGATGGTTTGTTATTCTTTAAAAAGCGCGTATATGTCCCCGATTGCTCCTGTCGCCTTCAAATCGTCCAACATTGTCACGACACCCATACGGCGGGACATTTCGGTAGTACCAAGACGTTGGAGTTAGTGCAGCGATCTTTTTGGTGGCCCCACATGCGCCGTTTTGTCGACGACTACGTTCGGACCTGTGATGCTTGCTGCCGAGCAAAGATGCCACGACACCATCCATATGGCTTGTTGGAACCTTTACCAATTCCAAGTAAGCCATGGCAGTCTATTTGTCTTGATTTTATTACAGATCTGCCGGTCTCGAAGGGGTTCGATGCTATCCTAACCGTCGTCGATCGATATACGAAGATGGCACATTTTGTGCCATGTACTAAAGCCATCACTAGCGAGGAAACCGCCGCTCTTGTTATGCGTGAGGTATTTCGGCATCATGGCCTACCAGACAGTATTGTCAGTGACCGAGGCCCGCAATTTGTCTCCAAATTTTGGCAGCATCTCTTCAGGATGCTCAAACTTTATTACTTGGTCGATTGGCTCGGTTATAGTCCGAGCGAACGTACTTGGGAACCCGTCGAGAATGTTGCCAATGCACAAGATCTTCTTGCTGATTTCCACCGAAAGTATCCGGACAAACCCGGTCCGCAGTTAGCGCCGACTCGTTCCACTCGTCGTCTTTAAGGGGGAGATAGTGTCATGGCAAGACTCGAACCCATGACTTTATGCTACATGGGTCGAGCTCTTACCATTAGATTAGGAATTGTATTTTGTAGAATATTATTTTCATTTATGCTTTATCATAGAAAATTGTTGTATATTCCAGATCTCTCTGGAACATTCTAGAAGCTTCAAGATTATTCCTAAAAACACTATAAAAGGAGGCACAAGGCATTGTTTTGAACCAAATTGGTTCAACACCAGTCTTAAGCCTCTTAGCCGATTTGTACTTATCTTTCATATAATATAAGAGCTGCTGTCATCATCCTATTTCTCTCTCTCTCCTCTTCTCACTTCCTCTCTCTCGGGAATCTTACGCAGTCCTGTCTTCTTAGTACTAATAGTACTACTCTTCTTAGTACTAATTCCATCTCTGCTTTAGTACTATTCCTGACACTATGCCAAGAGAGAAAAATGTGAGTTTGATTGCAATTCCATAGAATTTCTTGGTTATGTTATCTCCCCCTAGGGCATCACCATGGATTCAAGGAAAATCAAGACAATTCAAGAATGGGCCTCTCCAAAACAAGTAAAGGATGTACAACCGTTCCTTGGTTTCACAAATTTCTATTGGCAATTATCAAGGGGTTCTCCGTCATAGTCTAGCCCTTGATTGAGCTTACTCGTAAAGGGATGTCGTTTCAATGGATTCCATCTAGTCAACACGCCTTCGACCTACTCAAGGGAGTTTTTTCCTAGGGTCCAGTCCTCCTTCATTTAGACCATACTAAGCCTTTTCAAGTTGAAACAGATGCCTTTGACTTTGCCATTGGTGCCATCTTATCCGAACCTGATGATGACATCCTACATCCGGTGGCGTACTACTCCCGAAAATTTACAGCTCCATAAATAAACTATCCCATCTATGACAAGGAGCTCGCGACTATAGTGGCAGCTTTCATGGAGTGGAGACCTTACTTGGCTGGGGCGCAACATCAGGTTCAGATATTAACAGATCATAAAAATTTATTGTATTTCTTAACAACCCGTACTTTGAATCAGTGGTAGGCCCATTGGTCAACTTTGTTAGCCGACTATGACTTTGAAATTGTCTTTCGGCCGGGGGCATAAAACATGAAGCCTGATGCTCTTTCACGACGGTCGGATTTTGAGTTGAGCCCAAGGGATGATGCCTATGCTCAACAATCTCAATATTTGCTTAAACCAAATCAATTCCAGCTCTTTGCCACATGCATGCTCCATGACGACTCTCTGATTGAGGAGATAGCCAAAGCATTTCCCACTGACAAATTCGCCAACACAATTCAGGAAGGTCTTATTGATCCGTCAAAATCCAAGACCAAGGAAGACCTTGATCACTTCATATTTGAGGGGGGATTGCTTTACCGAGAACAACTCTTATATGTTCCGGAGGGCCGATGTCAAACTCAAGTTCTCCAAAAGTGTCATGATGACCTCTTGGCTGGTCATTTTGCCGTTACAAAGACACTCGAATTAATCTCATAAGGATATTGGTGGGCTCAACCATGGAAGTTCGTCAAGGAATTCATCAAGACATGTGATACTTGTGCTAGATCCAAAGTCGTCCACCATAGGCCATATGGGTTGCTCCAACCACTTCCCATTCCCAACTGGCCTTGGGCATCAATTTCCATGGATTTCATCACTGACTTGTCTCTTGTCCACGGATATGACACAGTGCTCGCCATGGTAGATTGTTTTACAAAGATGGCTCATTTTGCCCCTTGTGCAAAGACTATTTCAGTAGAAGCAACAACCGATCTATTTTTAAAGAATGTGGTGTGGCTTCACGGGGTTTCGGATGATGTCACCTCAGATCTCGGACCCCAATTTGTCTCTCATTTTTGGCGGCGTGACTCCTTCAAACATTGGGCATAACAGTGAATTTGTCTTTGTCCTATCATCCTCCAACTGATGGCCAAACGGAGCGGGTGAACCAAATTCTTGAGCAATACCTTCGATGCTTGCTTAGCTACCAGCAAGATGATTGGGTTGACCTCCTACCCTTGGCAGAGTTCACATATAATAATACGCTACATGGTTCAACTGGGATCACCCTATTTTTCGCCAACTATGGTTTCCATCCTCGCTTCAGTATTTCCATCCTTGGCAACTCTGTCAACCCATCAACGGAAGGACGTGCTCGTATTTTAGCCGACATTCATCAAGACCTCTCCCTCGAACTCATCCTTGCAAGGGATTGGTATAAAGCGCAAGCTGATCGAAATCGTTCCGCTACACCCGCCTTTGCAGTTGGTGATCAAGTTTGGCTCTTACGTTGCCATGTTGATACTACTGACCTTGCAAAAAGTTGGATTACAAGAAGTTGGGGCCTTTCCGCATCATTGAGTGTGTCAATCCCGTCACTATTCCTGGAAGACACTCTCCACCTCCACCTCCAATTGAGCTTTCCACAAGTGAGGAGTATGAGGTGGACAAGATTCTGGACTCTCATTGGCATCGATGACAACTTCCATACTTAGTCCTATGGAAAGGGTATCCCATTTTAGAGGCAACTTGGGAACCAACCGAACACTTGGAGAATGCACCGGATGTTGTTCATGCATTTCATCACCAATATCCACAAAAACCGGGGAGGCATCTTCGGAGGCGGCCTTAGCAAGGGGATAATGTGATGGACATGACAATAGTCATGTCATGATTTGAACTCTTGACCTACTGTATTTAATCGATATGTTTTAACCAATACATCGAATACATAATCATGTTACCTTACTAGATTATCGTAGATGATCTATTCTACATGTAGGATTTTAGAAGCTTCAATAGATTGTGGTATTCTCTAGGAATCAACCACACAAATTCGACTCGAAGGGTACACATATGCTGACTGGGCCGACTATAGAGCCGATCAACGATCGAACTCCGGATTTGTCTTCTCGCTTGGCAGCGGAGCAATATCTTGGAGTAGTAAGAAGTAGCCTATCGTCACACTTTCTAGCAAGGAGGCCGAATATAAGGGCGCAACCGTGGCTGCATGTGAAGCCAAATGGCTCAAGAGGATTTTGAAGGATCTGGGCATTCCCATCAAGGATCTGACTCCCCTTTACTGTGACAACATGCGCAATATTTATCTGGCTCGGAACCCAGTGTTCCACGCACACACAAAGCATATCGAAGTGCACTATCACTTCATTCAAGAGCGCGTTCAGGCTGGAGAAGTCGACCTTCAACACATCAACACGAATCTTCAGACATCTAACATCTTCACCAACGCCCTAGGAGCCGACAAGCCTCGGCAATTCATGTCAAACCTTGGATTGACGATCCCTGACTTTCCAAGCTTGAGGGGGAGTACAAGAGAGAACCAGATACTATTCGAATTGGGTACGAGCCGAAGCGGACACCGGAGATCCTCCGAACCGGATACCAGTCGAAGAGGACATCAACCGAAAGGAACCGACTTGAGTTGAGCTTGAGGGGGTGTGTTGAGAATCAAGCTCAACCTAGTGCAACGTGTGAACATACCCTTTGAGAATCTATGATCACTCAAAGGTGAAGAGTCACACTACTATTCTCTACACATTAACTATGTGTCATAGAATCATATTCTATGACACATAACTAATGAGTTGCATATTTCCCATGACTATGAGTCTTCACATTCCCCAAGAGAGAGTAGATGTTGTAGTGCGTTAATAAAGAGAGAGGGTGACCTTATATAAAGCACCCTTCTTCTACTTCATAGAGTGTTAGTTGTGACTCCTTGTAATGCTACATTTTTGTATATCATATTCTCCTTGTGAATATACACATTCTTTTTGAGTATTCTATTTTCCATTCTATCTAATCTATCTTGTGTTTTCTCTTCTTTTATCTCTTTTCTCTCACACATACACATAACACATATCTCTTCCGCTGCACAAGAATCATATCCGATTCTTTACACAAATAAACCATTGAACATTTGATTAAAAATAAAAAAATAAAAAATGAAAAGAAAACATTTCTCCTCTTGCTTGGTGTTCTTAGCCTAGGGAGCTTAAGACAATCTTGATCCATTTCTTACAAGCGTTCGTTGAGTCCTCAACAGTAGTGCCAAGTGCCAAGTGCCAAGCACCGTTGCAACTAATTAATGGTTTTCTTCCGGTTTAAATCATTGTCAAGTTTGGGAAAACATACACCCACACCCTCTTGTTGGAGAAGGATGGGTGTCCATAAACCTTCAAGCGTATTTACTAATCACCTTACGTTTGTTGGAGATCTTTTTTATTTATAGCGCTTAACCTTTTCATTTTTTTTCTTGGAAAATATCCTTCCATTGGTTATAAATAGTTATTACAAGAATGTTGACCTACTGTCAAGCTACCCTTGGTATGTTGCACTCTTCCTTGGGTCTCCATCCCTAAAGGATAACTAGTATCAACACTCCACCACTCTATAACCTAGTGTTAATAATTCAGTAATTAACTAGGGTTATGTGTGTAGTTAAGTAGCGGAAGGTTATGTGATATGTGTGTGTATGAGAAAGAGAGAGAGAGGAAGTTACACTTATGAACAATAACACAAATGGAGGATAAAGACCTTTCCTCTACATTAATAAGTATAATCAAATACAAAAATACCCACAATGATGTACATATAGATCTTATGTGTAAGGGTGCACATTTGTGAGGAGAGTATAGTGTGAAAGTGTTTTTAGAATTCAAGCTATTGAAAATTAGAAGAATATAAGGTATGGAGCATTCACATTTGGAGGCTAAGAACATGAACCAAGACCTTAAGAAGACGTCAAAAGTAAAAGTAAGAGACATAGAGAAAAGTAAAAAGAGAAAAAGTGGGACACAAAAAATAGTAAAAAAGGAATGGTCATAACTCTTTCGTTTGTAACCCAAATACCATGTTGAAATATGGGTTAGAAAGCACGTAAAGAGAGCTATCTATAACGTTTTAAATCTCTAAATTTGGAGCTTGGATGAGGGAGACATGACGATTAGAAGGTCATTGTGTCTTAACTAAAAATAGAAGATAAAAAGCTTCTAAAAATAGCGTGAACGAGGACGAAGAGGAAAATTATAAAAGAAGAAGTGATATCTTTAAAGAAAGAGTTTGAGTGGAGAAACGGTCTTAGTAGTGGGAAGAAGGAAGCATAGTTGAAGGAAGAAAGAGCTTAAGGTAGAATAGTGAAAGACATTTGTAGGTTTAGGTGATTGGAAGTTAAGAAGTTGTTTGGTTTTTAGTTGAATTTAGAGTCTATCCCCTTTGTATGGTCTTGATAGTTGAATATTATAACATTCTTATCTCTT
This sequence comes from Azolla caroliniana, assembly GCF_043228905.1. Classification (NCBI taxonomy): domain Eukaryota; kingdom Viridiplantae; phylum Streptophyta; class Polypodiopsida; order Salviniales; family Salviniaceae; genus Azolla; species Azolla caroliniana. The sequence continues at coordinate 15,657,444 of NW_028230453.1, forward strand.
TCTCATCTTCTCTATCTTTTTGTATGGTCTTGATAGTCTCCCTCTCAAATTCATAGTTCCCTTGGTCTTTATAATCTATTTTAATTCACAACTCTCTCTAATCGGCTTGGTCAAGCCCTCATATTGTGTATGACTATCCTTTGTCTTATATACTCTATCATTTTTGGCGCTCTCGGGAGGGTGAATCCTTTCCGTTGTCGTGAAGATCCGTCACTACGCGCGGATCGTGAGGCGGAACCGCCGGGGTTCTGGACCGGAAGGATTCAAAGTCGGTACAAGCTTTGGCGTAAGCTTTAGTGAGAAAGTACTTAAGATAGATTGGGAAAGAGAGAAGTTGAGATCACATGATTGAGAGAGATTGATTGAAGTTTTAACTTTAGATTTAAGAAACAAGTTACACGATCAATTTGATAACGAATTTCTTCCTCTTAATTTTCATAAAAAAAACCGTGTTTTTTCTCCTCCCCCTTCCCTCTTTTATAGATGCTCTCATGCATATGATGCATGTGAGGGTACAAGACATGCATAATTGCATGTTTGCCATTTGGCGCTTAAGTATTACATGTGGTGCATGATAACCATGTCACTCATTTTAGCTCTCATGTATGAGAATTTACATATAAAAGTACAATGATAGAAATATAGTTTCAACTAAATAGCATGGCTTAATGGTAAGCCAATTGACTCCTAACTTGGAGGTGCAAGGTTCGAATCCTTACTTGCCCTCCTTGTATATGCAAATATGTATATATATTTATATATTTATTTATCTAGTCGCCGGTTTGCCGGATGCCGTCGGTTACCGGTGCCTCACCAGATGCCGTCGCCGCTGGATGCTGTCGGTTCACCGGCTCCATCGCCGGATGCTGTTGCCGAATTGCCGCCAGATCACCGGCTCCATCGCAGGTCCGGTTTTGGTTGGCCAAAACCCTTTACGAGTAGCTAGCCCACCTCCACTCTTAGTTCAAGTTACCTTGAACTCTCTATGCTCCACACATAGACACAAAGATAATATCTTTTGCTCTACCTTATATATGATGAGAGCTGTATTTGTCGTGCTTATGTGGGATATCTCATAATTTTCTCTTTTCCTTTCACAAACTTTATACCCTCATATCTTGACATTTAGTTGTCCGTTTCTCGTGTAATAAAGTGCATTCGAAACCTCCATCATTTTGTACTTAGATATTAAATCTATTTAAAATGTTATCTTCACAATTATTGTACTATGTGATTCATACTCGATTTCGTACGTTTTATGGGATTTTCACACTATTGCCGAAAATCTTCACGACACCGTATAGGAGGGAGGTCCTATTCTTTCTTGGTGTTAGTGTATTACATTAACCTAGCAATGCAGTTCGCGTTTTCGGGTGAAAGAACACAAGATGTTGGTGTGTTTTTGGCATCCTTTGAGCATCATGCCATCTCTATTGAACGCATAATCGACAATGAAAAGTTGTCGTTGTTGGTAGCTACATTCTATGGTCGAGCTCGAGATTGGTATGACTCTCTTCCAACAAACGAACAAGGAGAATATCAATTGTTGGTACACCAGTTTCTTTCCAGATACATTCCACGACGAAGTGCAACAGAAGTAAGGTAGGAGCTTTTTCAGCTAAAGATGGAATCACCTTTTGGTTTCATACAATATGAAAGAAATTTCAAGGATTTGTGGATGATGTGGATTCGTCTTCGTGGTGGCATTGAAGATGAGTGGTTTAAGATGGAACAATTCAAGATGGGCCTTGACATGCATTTCTGTTTGGAGGCAAGCTTGAAGGATCCAACAACTTTTCAAGCTCTTCTCTAAGTTTGTCAATGTTATGATTGGCAAGTGAAGATGCTGAGTTCCATGGGGTTTCCCCAAATGACGGCTTTGGATGCAAATTTGATGCCTCACACCAATCTTCAAACCTCATCTTTAATTGTGCATGGTGGACAAATGTTTCCAAATGTGTATACAGCCACAATATTAAATCCGAAAAGTGTATCTCAAGAAGTGGAGCAAGGAAAAAGTGAAGAAGTTACTATGGCCTTGGTGAATCAGCGCTTTGACGAAGTGATGGCTCATTTGCGACAATCCCAAGCAATTCACAACTCTATTCCCAAGGGTGGTGGCTCTAGAGGGCATCAATGAGTAATTTGTTATTATTGTCAAGAGGAGGTACACATCTCAACAAGATGTCCTCATCGACTACAAAGAAGTATGGGAAGAGGCATGTATCAAGTGCAAAGGAATGGGCAACGACCTATCAACAATGGAGTAGAAGAAGGCGATGCCATAACACTTTCTATGGCTTAGGTTCCTACAATTCCTCATAATGTGAATCTTCTTAATTTAATTGATGATAGTGATAATGTTTCCGAAGTAGCCCATGTGAAAAGGACAAGAGCCTCTCAAAAGGAGAAAGATGTAGAAGGAGGATCTAGTGCATCAAGACACATGAAGAAGTCGAAGGAGAATGAGGAAGAGGAAAAATTGAGAAGGAGACACTCCAAAAGGAAGATAAAGATGGAGGATATTCCTATGGGAGAAGGTGCAGAATCTTTCAATCTGAAGCATGAATTGATATCAAGTGGACCAAGGATAACATGGCCACAACTTCTCCAATTATCTCCCACATTACGAAAGGAGTGGGGAAAACTTGCAAGTATAAGCCAAAGTCGGGAGACCGTGCATTACGTAGGGATCGTGCGAGTAGAAGATCGAAAGGAGATACGGCCAACCATACCCATCTCCATGAAGGGGTTTCACATCAAAGATGTCTTGGTTGATAGTGGTGCTAGGGTAAGCTTGATTTCTGAATTTGTGGTAAACAAAGTGGGAATTCCTATTAGTAGGTCATCTTCAACAAAGGTGGTTGTAGCAGATGGTGGAGTGGCACATTGTATTAGCATAGTGGAAGATGTGGTTATCGAGTGTTTCAGAATAAGAGGAGAAGATGGCATCAAACACTACATCAAGCTGAAGGAGAGTGTACCAATTTCCCCAAATCTTCGGCAATTGAGTGTTGAACAAAAGGAAGAATTTATGCAAGAGTTCAACACATGGTTACAAGAAAGTTCCAATTATAAGATGGAAGATTTGAAGTGTGTGTCATCTATGGTTTTGGTTCCAAAGAAGAATACGATCGATTTCAAACCCTTGAATGATTCAACCAAACAAGACCAATTTTCACTTCCCTTCCGAGATCATATTGTAAATGAAATGGTCATTTATACAAAACAAGGTAGTGTGGACAATGTGCTGTGCCAAGAAGGAATTCATGTGGATGCTTCAAAGATCAACGTAATTCAAAAGATGACAATTCTAACATGTCTCGAAGCTTTGAAGGTATTTGTGCAAAAGGTTCGCTCGCTCGAAAGATTCATTCATATGTTGACATGCTTACTTCTATCAAGAGTTATATATCCCATGGCCCTACTTGTGTTTGGAGAGTTGACGAAGATATAATAATTGTGGTAACCTCTTTCTATGTGTTGACAAGGAGAAAGATGGTGGTGAGAATTGTCAATGTGTATGTGTGTCTAGAAGTGTGAGATTTTTTCCTACAACGTAATGGGGGTTTTTTCTCACACAATAATTTGTTATATTTTTAGTATTTGTACTCCTTCATTGTCTATAGACTACCATAAGGCGAAGGAGATTCTTTTTCTTTTTTCTATTCGGCTCACCATAAATGGTTCACTCAACAAGTAAGGGGGAGGGCTAAAGTACATAATATAAGGGCTTGACCAAGCCGATTAGAGAGAGTTGTGAATTAAAATAGATTATAACGACCAAGGGAACTACGAATTAGAGAGGGAGACTATCAAGACCATACAAAAAGATAGAGAAGATGAGAAAGAGATAAGAATGTTATAATATTCAACTATCAAGACCATACAAAGGGGATAAACTCTAAATTCAACTAAAAACCAAACAACTTCTTGACTTCCAATCACCTAAACCTACAAATGTCTTTCACTATTCTACCTTAAGCTCTTTCTTCCTTCAACTATGCTTCCTTCTTCCCACTACGAAGACATTTTCTCCACTCAAACTCTTTCTTTGAAGATATCACTTCTTCTTTTATAATCTTCCTCTTCTTCCTCATTCACGCTATTTTTAGAAGCTTTTTATCTCCTATTTTTAGTTAAGACACAATGACCTTCTAATCGCCATGTCTCCCTCATTCAAGCTCCAAATTTAGAGATTTAAAACGCTATAGATAACTCTCTTTACATGCTTTCTAACCCATATTCCAACATGGTATTTGGGTTATAAACGAAAGAGTTATGACCATTCCTTTTTTACTATTTTTTGCGTCCCACTTTTTCTCTTTTTACTTTTCTCTATGTCTCTTACTTTTACTTTTGACTTCTTCTTAAGGTCTTGGTTCGTGTTCTTTGCCTCCAAATGTGAATGCTCCATACCTTATATTCTTCTAATTTTCAAAAGCTTGAATTCTAAAAACACTTTCACACTATATTCTCCTCACAAATGTGCACCCTTGCACATAAGATCTATATGTACCTCATTGTGGGTATTTTTGTATTTGATTATGCTTATTAATGTAGAGGAAAGGTCTTTAACTACACTCTAGTTAATTATCCGCCTTTTGTGTTATTGTTCATAAGTGTAACTTCCTCTCTCTCTCTCTCACACACACACACACACACACACACACATCACATAACCTTCCATTGCTTAACTACTCACATAATTAGTCGCTAATTAACCCTAGTTAATTACCGAATTATTAACACTTGGTTATAGAATGCTCCATATCTTATATTCTTCTGATGTTCAATAGCTTGAATTCTAAAAACCCTTTCACATTTAGGTACGAATATGTAAGTCCTATATTAAATGTACTTGGGAGTGGAGGATCTAGAATGAATCCCACTTAAGTATAGAATCCTATTTAAGGCTTTATAGTCAACACTTCTAACTAGATTCTATATAGGTAACCACTAAGTTACATGGTTGACTAAATAACTAAACCTAGTTGAGCTTGATATCTCAACACCTAGGTATGTGATTGGTGGTGGGAACAACCATACTGGTGGTGCTAAGCACCACACGGGTCTTGCATTATGTAGTGTGAGAAAAGGGGTCTTCTTCCAATAGGCAATAAATTTGAGGTGTTGCAACACTGTAACATCTGTCTCGCCTTTAATTTCATCATACCGCCCTTTCAAGGTACGCACAATCTATATCCGGACATTTCGTACACTTTCCACTGGATGAATAATAGTATTATCAAACACCTTAGAACATCTAGCAGTCCAAATAAACCACATCGTGGTGGTGCATAACAACTACCATACCTCATGCATTGCCTTTAACATGTAAGGAGCTTCCATATGACTTCGTTGCACCACCTTATCCTTCCTCTTTGAATTGTAATAATCTCATAATTTGGATATGCCTCATATGGCCACATCATTTGTGCCGTCGTAGCCCATACCCCACGAAAAACTGTCATCCCTAAACATAAAGGTTAGAATTCAGATCACTCGTCTCCAAACTTGTTTTGTAGCTTGACATTCCCACAAGCAATGTTTCAATTTCTCCATCTGGCAACTACAATAGATCCATGTAGTCAGTCTAGTTGATTGTTGCAGTCACTGGCCGACTGGTAATGCTCTATGTATTACTAGCCATTGGAAGACATTTATTTTCATATCTTGTTCCCTTTCCCATAATGTCCTCCAAAACTTTGCTAACCCCTTGATGGGTCCAAAATTGATGTCTTGATGGGTCCAAAATTGTGACCCCTTGATGGGTCCAAAATGTCCTCCATTTAGATGTGACCCCTTGATGGGTCCAAAATTGTCTAGCCCGTGATGCAGTCCAGCGTTGAGCTGCCAAAATGTGTCATCCAATCTTAACGATGTTGTGAAGATTTTCGGCAACGATGTGAAAATCACGTGGAAAGGAGAAAAACGAGAAGGTGCAATGTGCACATTCATGAAAGGGGTGATGGTTACACTCGTATATTAGCACATTAATGTGCACATGGGTTTTGAACCTTACACCCCAAGATAAAAAACAATTGACATACCATTAGGCTAAGATGTCTCTTTGAAGTTTATTTTCATCATTATAGTTTTCACATGTAAATTCTCATACATGAGAGCTTGGATGAGTGACATGGTCATCATGCATCACATGTGATGCATGAACACCAAATGGCAAACATGCAAACATGCATTCCATGCATTGTATGCATGTCTTGTATCCTCACATGCATCATATGCATGAGGGCATCTATAAAGGAGGAAAAGAAAAATCATGAAGGGGAAAAATGCTAGGTATTGAATGAAGAAACTTCTAATAAAAAATCTAGCTATCTTATTGGTGATGTATCTTCTGCCTCAAAATTGAAGTCAAGGGTTCAATCTCTCTCTCTCAATCTATCTCAGAATTGGAATCTCCGTCTCTCTTCATCTATATGTCTATCTATCTTCAAAACTTTCTCGCTTACGCTACTAAAAGCATCGAATCCTTCCGGTCTAGGACCCCGGCGGTCCCGCTTCATTTCACGAATACGCAAGGATTTTCTTGACATCTTTCTTGGTGAACCCGACGTGAAGAAGGGGTAGGAAGTATCAAGACGAGGATCGAACGATACTTCGAGATGGCATCCTCAAGCAATCAAGCGGGAGAGTTCGAAAGGATGATGGTAATCATCGAACAAATGATTAGATCTTGGGATAACGATGTGAGCGTGGAGAAGGTTGTCGACCGTGTCGTGGAGATCGAGGGTCAATTTGATGGAATGAACATTAGGAAGTTCCTTGATTCATACAAAAGGGAGACGAATCAGTGGGACGCGTCTGAAGCACGTCAAATCTCAAGTTTCAAGAGAGTTGTCGCCAACAACGTCCAAAGGCAGGTCATCGAGCTCCAAGAAGGGAAGACAACGTGGTCGGAGTTCGAAAACGCAATATTAGCGGAGTTCGTGACTGAGGATTTGTCGAAGATGACTCGACATGTCTTGATGAAGGATAGAGAAGAAAAATAAGAAGATGAGCGCCTCGAGGGTGTATGACAAGTTTGACCAGATGTTTAGTCGTCTCCCCACCACAGACCAAGTGTTGCTTGAGGAGGACAAGACTTTGTACTTATTGAAAGTTGTGGAAATGAAGGATAGACAAGAATTGGGGACTCTCCTCGAAGATGATGCCCAATCGAACGAGCTTGTGACAAACTGGATTGTGGTGAAGCGAGCATGCATGCAATAGGCTTGACAAACGTCGTCAATGGCTTGATGATATTGACTTGGTAAGGCCAAGCGTAGAAAAAACAAGACCATCTAAAGAAGTCGAGCCGTCTAAACAAAGCAACTGGGATGAAAAGAAGATTGATGATCACTCAAGGACGGCGAATGCCACTTCAAGAGAGGATGAATGTTTTGGAACACGTGTCGTGTTCCAAAACATCGGATGATGAAGGAGGAAGCCTAATGGAAGCTTGCGTCAAAGGAGATAAAGAGTGTGAGGCTGGCATGATTGAGGATCTAGCTACTAAAGACGACATCAAGGAGGTGGCTATCAACAAGACAACAAGGGTGGCCAACGAACATGGTGAGACTTTCTCCACACTTGTTCCGGAGACTTGGGCAGTTGCATCTACGAACCAACGTGAGACCCAAGGGACGGATGGTAGCAAAGAGGAAGAGAAGGACCAAGACAATACAGACAATGACATCGGCCTGAAGATGGCAAGAGAGAGAAACGACCATGGAGAGGATTCCTCCACACTTGTTCCAGAGACTTCGGCAGTTGCGTCCGAGAGCCAACATGAGACCGAAGAGACGAAAGGCGGTTGCAGGGAAGTGAAGGATGAAGCCAATGCGGATAACAACATCAAGGTGAAGATAGATATGGACGAGTCGATGGTGAATGGTGGTGACAAGACTTTCCCCCACACTAGTTCCAGAGACTTGGGCAGTTGCGTCCGAGAACCAACATAAGACCCAAGAGACGGAAGGTGGCAACGAGGGGAAGTTCAAATCCGATGTGAAAGATGAGATCAAGACAAAGGTGTCAGAGGCAATTGACCAAAGACAAATGGATTCCTTCGCACATGTTCTAGAGACTTGGATAGTTGCGTCTCAAAGCCAATGTGAGACCCAAGAGACAGAAGATGATGGCGGGGAAGCGAAGGTCCAAGCCGATTCAAATAACGATGTCGGGGCATGGCCGACAAATACATATGGATCTCTCCACACTCTTTATGGAGACTTGGGCATTGACCGATGTAAGACCCAAGAGAAGGACAATGACGACGAAGAAGCAAGGGTTGAAGCTGATGTGTGGGAGGAAGAGGTCAAGCAAAGCATAGAGGCAAAAGTTGATGCGTACAACAAAGATTCCGAGCAAAGTATGACAAGGGATGATGATGGTCATGCGAGCCATGAGGATCCGAAGGATGTGATCAAAACATCTAACAAAACCACTAGTGTGAAGATTGTCAACTCTAACATGAGATTGTATCATGAAAGTGGACAAAGTCAGAAACACAGAGCATGGTCACGTAAGGATCTTGAAGTGGGCATGCACTTGAAGATACTACATGGGGTAGTCAATGTCATTATACATATAAAGGCTTGGGGAGAAAGACAAAACAAAAATGTGTGACGGGTCAAAGTGCCTTGAGTAAGGAGATGATCGGGACAAAGGTGGAACATGCATAAAGCCTAAAAGGTTATGCTCGGAAGGAGAACAAGGGCCCATGACAACTGGTCATGGTAAAGCAAAAAATGAGCGAATGATATGGTGGATTGGGTGGCGACAATGGTTCGAGTGAAAGGAATGGACATGCTTGAGATGGAGGAATCGTACTAATTACTGTAGCCAAAATTTCACACACTCTCTTCTTGGCACATACTAGAGGATGTGTGGTTTGGTGGGGGTGGATGTCATGAAGATTTTCGGCAACGGTGTGAAAATCATGTGGAAAGGAGAAAACTGAAAAGGTGGTGTGAAAATCATGTGGAAAGGAGAAAAATTAAAAGGTGCAATGTGCACATGCGTGAAAGGGGTGATGATTACACTCGTATATTAGCACGTTAAAGTGCACATGGGTTTTGAACCTTACACCCCCAAGATAAGAGATAATTGACGTATCATTAGGCTAAGATGTTTCTTTAATGTTTATTTTCATCATTGTACTTTTCACATGTAAATTCTCATACATGAGAGCTTGGATGAGTGACATGTTCATCATGCATCACATGTGATGCATGACCGCCAAATGGCAAACATGCATTCCATGCATTGTATGCATGTCTTGTACCTTCACATGCATCATATGCATGGGGGCATCTATAAAGGAAGAAAAAGAAAAAGGATGGGGGGTTCAATATGTAATATCATCATCATCACCATCAATATCATATCCTTCTTCTTGTTTATCTTCTTCTCGAGTGTACAAATTTCCGATCTTATCAAGTGTAGCATTGTTTCCTCGAATCTTACATTCACATCGTCCTCTTCTCAATACCTTGCATATGTCCTCCCTGGTTCGAGATCCCGGTGGTCCCGTTCAAGAGAAGCATGCACGCACACGCATCTTCACGACAAAGGATCACTGAAAAAAACCACACCTTTTTTCTGCACGGTCAAATGGATCTTTCCACGAAATTTCCCCCGGATTCCATTGCAACCTTATCAAGGGTTTCTTTTCAAAAACCCTCAATTTTCAATGCTCCTTGACTGCATCAACTTGTGGGTTGATGATCCACTTAGATACATCATAAGCAAGAACCTTTATTTTAGAGAATGTAGCATATTGCAAGATCTCTGGTTATGTCATTGATCTATATATAACACCATCTTCCTCCACATCATAGTCTTGAAATTGTCCACAAGACAAATGTCCTCTTACCCCCACCATCACTTGAAGCCTCATAAATGCCCCTTCCCACTTGGGAGGATTAAATGACCATACCATAGAGGATGTGTGCCCTAAAACTGACTACACTTGGTCCCACATAATCCACCCCTTCTCAAGGAAGAAAAAATTCTAACCTTTCATTTATATGCAAAGTATGAAAGGATTTCCATGCATCAATAGAGGCTCCTGGCCATGCATCGAGCTTGGCCCAATCCAATCTCGTACGGGACCCCAACATGTGGCCTAACAACAAACACATATTCGGATTCCACACTAAGTATTGTCTCAAGTATTCCTCCTCACATGCTAGTACAACATGTCCCAACCCTTTATGTACATGCTTCCATGCTCTTAGAAGACTATTAAAAAATTTGTCTTCCCAATTTCTAGTCATAACATGTTTCTTGTATGGTATAAAGATCCTTCTTATGCTATCACTCCATAATCCACCCATCAGCAGAGCACAATGATACAATCTTTGCATAAGCAATTGCTTCCAAGGGGCATGTCTTGGTAAAAGGCTGCGAACTATTAGCTTTGCTAACAAGGCCATGCATTGATCTAGTGGATCAATAATCCCCAGACCACCATGTTTCTTTGGGGTTATTAGCATACACCATTCCACCTTCGCTCTTACATGACTCCTATCCTCCCCTACCCATATAAAATTCCGAACCAGCCTTCGATTTTATCCAAAGAACGATTTTGAAAAGATCCAAGAGGAAGCTATATAGCACACCATAGACAGTAGCACATGATTGGCAACTATCACTCTCCCAGCCAAAGATAGTTTAGCCTGGCTCCACAAGAATAACTTTTTCCTCAGAGTTAATAATAACGGTGCAACATGTAACTCTGGGACCAAATCAATCCCGACTTGCACTCCAAGGTATCTAACTGCAACTCCTCTTTGAGTCCACTGGAAAGAAGGATACAATGCCCAACGAGGCGATGGTTCCTTGGTCACCCAAAATGCAACAATTTTCTCCCAATTTAGCTTAGCTCCAAACGCTATGCAAAACTGTAACAAAGCCCCTTCTACTTGTTGCAAATTCGTTAGAGTCCCATCCACATATAACGAAGTATCGTCTGCAAATTCCAATTCCAATATATATTGTCCATGTATTGGCATCACCAAACCACGCAAGCCCATAGATTATGCTAATAGAAATACATGCATTTCTTCCGCAAACAAAAGAAACAAAAATGGTGCAAGCAGACATCCTTGACGGACGGACCGTTAACCACTAGGCTACCTTTTTCTCCTTTTTATCTTCTACCTTTGGACCTGCCACATCACAACATCGTCTCCCCTCCCATCCCTCTACCTTGGAATTAGATGGTCACTCTTGCACCCCAAGTGTATGTAGTTCCTCCATCAAGCTATCACATAGAGTCTTTGGCAAAGGGTCTAATAACGACGACTAGTATTAACCACATCCCCGTTGTGGGAAAGATCACAATGGTACCATGGGACATTACGGGTTCAACTTTTTACCCCAAACTGACTATTCCCAAATTTTGGGAAGGGGTTCTCTAAACCTTTTTGAAATGAGTTTAAAAACATCACCGTCTTCATTACGTCCTTTATTGGTTCTTGACATAGAACGTAATAAACGTGTTCGTGGAAGCACTCAAACGTTTGAAAACATTTGGTAACGAACACATTTGAAAAGGGAAAAATGTGTGTTCCTTTTTTGTATTTTTGTTCAAGAGTCGTTCTCTCTCTCTCTCTCTCTTTCTCTCTCTCTCTCTCTCTCTCTCCTTGCATGAATTTCTCTCACAACCACAATATGCACTCTCGATTGCAACATTCATTGGAAAAGTTCTTGAACATCGAGAGTCACTACTCACTTTCACACGTATCACGTGAAATGTAATGTTTTTTGTCTCATAGGTCATATTTGACCTCCGAAGACGATAATATAATCTCTCTCTCTCTCTCTTTCTCTCTCTCCACAACTTTGTTGCAAGCACTACCCCAACATCTTCATTGCATTTGCTACAACTTGCCCAAGAAAGAGAGGTTTTTGTTCACACATGCATGCCATTAACCATAATAATTAGGATCCTTCATTACTTGATTGTTCACTAAACCCACAATTAAGAGATAGTACAGTCATTGCAAAACATGACCAAGAACAGGTTGTTTAGAAGTGTCTTTCAAACCTTTTTTGACATCATCTTGCAAACATAATACATTGTCTTGGACTTAGCATCCATGATCGCTTGCAAGCTACCTTCATTCGTCTTGATGACGCTCTAATTTGGCAACATTTAAACATTTGATCGTTATGAGCCGAGCCACCATGTTTTGCAATGACTTCCAATGATTAGTGGAGATTTAACTCAACTTACCATCATCATCTCATTCTTCACCCTCGCCATCATTGTCATTATTACCATAAGTTCCATCATTATACTTTCCCTTATATTCATCACAAAAAATCATCTTTCATATCAAACTCACTTTTAATCTTATTAGACACTTCCTTCCCATATCGCATATCACAACCCATATCTTTTTCGTGGACCATATCTTTATTAGACATCAGAATATCATTGTAAACCATAACCCTATCCTCATCAAACATAGTCGTATCAAGCACACTTTTATTCTAACATAAAAACTATATGTTCAACGTAGACCAATACCATATTATCATCATAAAAAATAATATGTAAATCAAAATCTTTTTTACCTTCATTTGCCTATCAATCCTGGCCACATAAAGCTTTAAACATACGCACACCATATTCAACAACATCATTTTTGACAATACCCACGTCATACCCTACATAAATCTTCCAATTACATCACTATAAAGCACAACCATATCATCATCATATTCTTTCATATATTTATCATATCAACATATTTTTCAATTCATATCATCCACCGGTATGGGTCCACCCCCTCCAACATTGAACAAAACATTGGATGAACCACATCTTGTGAACGAGAAAATGACAAATTGCTTATAACCAAGTTGAGAGTATATAGTTGGGCCAACGAATGGAGGATGAGCATAAAGATGAAAATGTCAATCAGGATAAAGGTCGAATCAAGAGAGAATAAAGAGGGAGAAGATCAATGGACATGGAAAAATATAGATGTAGATAAAGAGAATATTAAAAAGGGAGCAAGATCAATGGACATGGAAAAATATAGATGCGCATGTGGCCAGGATAAGGACATGATGGTGTGTCAAGTGGGATCAAGCACTTCAATGATGCCATCATGAGAGTGTTGTGGCATAAATTCATGCATGTGTGTGAAGTTGAGGGCATCACTAAGGACCTAAACCAAGGAAGATGACAATGCTAGTTGATGGCACCTCTTTGGCCTTCTAGTCCAGGTTGTATCATGGTTGGGTTTGGTGAATTCATGCACCGGAATGTGTGTGTGTGTGTGTGTATACACACACTCACTCACTCACTTACATATTTGTAATGACCTACTTATGTATGTGTGAATATGGAGTGCTTTGATTTGTGTGGGCCTTTATTGGTGTGAGATCACATGAACACATTTGTGTGTGTACATGTGTAAGTACAATAGACATTCGGTTAAGTGCGCACTTTGAACGCAAGAAAGAAGTGCACACTTAACCAAGCTATGCACTTAGGGGTTTTCTAAAACATTTTAGGGTTTTTTGGAATTTTTTAGCGTTTTCTGAAATATTTTCCTTTTGTACTCTAATCATACAATTCTTGATAAGAAAAGTGATCAAATTACATGATATATATTGACCTAAAACGTTTCGGGTTTCAGAATACATACTCTTCAGTTTCTTTCTCGATTCTAGATTAGCTTTAGTTTTCACCTTTTTGCTACGTTTGAGGAATGCATCCATTATGCAACAAAGCTAATGAATTTCCTTGGATGCGATGAGTTTTTTTCATGTGTTTTCTTCCTAGTGGCGGCAGGTTTGAGGAATCGAAGTGTAGATGGAGGAGATAGGAAAAGAGAGTGGGGGAGCAATGGACAAATCACAGGTTGCAACTTCCGTCATCTTTGAGAATAAACAAGATGCACAGAAAGAGAGAGGGAGGGAGAGAGGCTTTCTTTATGCAGGAAAAGAGCATGCACGCACGTGGCACAGACACACATAGAAAGAGAAGGACAATGGACGGAAGTTTTGTTGCACATGAAGAAAGAGAGCTCGCGTTCACAACCAATCACTGCAAAAACTTGACTATTCACAATCATCAAGATTTGTTTGCCCTTGTTTGCTTATGTTCTTTAATCAATAATCAAAATCATAGACTCGTAATCATAAACATTCACATACACATACACATACACATAAAAACTCCTTTTGTTGTTTCTGAATGTTTGGAACATAGTTTCAATTTGGTTTAATGTAATTTCGTCATGAAACAATGTAAATTTTTTTATCTGGATTTTGACCTCTAAAAATGAAAGTGCACTTAATAGAATGGTGCACTTAAGTGGGCAGACACTTAACTAAATGTCTAATGTATATGGTTATAAGTGCATAAAATTGTGTGTGCAATGAATGATCTATGTGCACTCGTGCTTTATGTGTATGTGTGATTACTCGTTTTTATGTGTCTAGGTGTGTGCGTGATTTTTGTCAATGTGTGTATAGGTGCATGTGTGAGGTGCAATTATGCTTATATAAGTATGTGTAGATATGCATATTAAGTGTGTGTATCCAAAAATGTGTGCAAAGTATGACATGTGCCTACATCTCTATTTGTGTTAAAATATGTGGTCCCAATGTGTGTATAGGTGCATGTGTTACGTGCAATTGTTCTTATGTAAGTATGTGTAGATATGCATAAGTGTGTGCATAGATTGACACATGCGTGATATTCGTGATATTCTCCATGCCTGATATTCGTGATATTCTCCATGCGCAATATTCTCTATATTCGAGAATATGAAATGGCCCTAAGAATATTAAAAAACCATTCGTTTTGCAAAATAGATATAAAATATTTATTTATTTATTTAAATAAATTTATTTTACCAAAAAAAGAACAATTATTCATTAATAGATTATAGTGTCAAGAGAGTTTATGAAACTTATTTTAATTAATCAATTTTTAAAAAACGAATATTTTTATATTTAATATACAAATATGATTAGTATAAACTTTGAATATATGATTAGTTTGAAGTACTATTTTTAATGTCAAAATAAAAATATCCATAAAATTTGAGGGAATAAAAAGTGAGAAATTAATGAGCTTTTATTTTATTTATTAAAAATAAAATAAATACTTATAATTTATAAGTTATACATTTATTATAAAAATTTAGTAATGACAAATCCCCAAGTCCCTCTTTTATTATCCCTATTTATTGTCTAAGTTCCTTTTTTTTTATCCTAGGAAATTAAAAAAGACAGTTTTTTTTGTTTTTTTAGTTAAACGAATACTTGACCACACATTCGTATTCATATTCGTTTGCATTTGAATGGGAAACCCGATGAATGCGAATATGTCAATCTATGAGTGTGTGTATGCAAAAATGTGTGCAAAGTATGACATGTGCCAACATCTCTATTTGTGTTTAAGTACCTAGTTTTTTTCCCCCATATAAGGAGTTGTTTTCCCATTAATTTGGAGAGTTTTTTTTTATAGAAAAGTCTATACAATGTGGCTACACAACTCACAACAAATGTATTGGTTGTGTCGTCCATTAAAGAGACTACCTATATTCACCTCATATATATATTAGGGTATCACCTCCCGCCTAAGTTCTAGAATATGAGAAAACAATTATGGGTGTACATAACATACATATCCTCTCATATTGTCTACTTAGTGTAAGTGGGTATGTAGAGCTATAAATACATGTGTTCAAAACTAGTAACATCCATTGGTGGCCGGCACGAACCCGATCCCTAGCCCTCAACGAAGGGAGGGTGGAAGGTGAGGGGGAAACAACCAAAGGGGGGGTTGGTAGTTCCACCTCGGGCTATTTCCTCCATGCGCCACCATTGGCATGCTCCATTTATGTTAGAAACGTAAGTGACCAGTGACCATGTCATCGGAGTGGTCGCAAACCTCGTCCAGTTGCCCTCGTAGGCAATTGATAATCGTGAACCGTATCTCTATGATCAATTCCTCTGAGGGGCGTACCAGATCTTGGAAGACCCTTAGGCAACGTGTTTTTCACACATACTAGAGGGTAAAGCTTGCAATCAACGTCTAAATCTGCTGGAAGTGGGGGGATGTGGTTGTCAACCCTCTCTTGAATCATGTCTTGACAATTTTGCCCCTTGTGCATTTATACCACCAATTGCCTATGTTGAATGAGTCCATGTAGCTATCTGTCAGGGATTGATCCAGGTTGCCATGCTCCATGATGTTCTCCCTTCCACCTTGCATGCGGCTAGGAGGCGAGTCACCATGTCCCATACCCTCTGAGCTTCGGGGCAATCCGACAGATAGCGTTTGAAAGTCTTGACAGTAGTTCCACGAAGGGGCGATTATTGTAGACCCACAACTTCCAGTGGGGTTCCACCTGATCGGCGTTTGGGTGGATCTTCTAACTATTTCCAGCCTATGCCACCTCTTAGATTGGTTGCCAGGTTGCACTACTCTGGCTCTCCCAAAATAATGTAGACCTAGATCCGTTCATACCCTTCAACAAATTAACCACTCTAGCCTCATCAAAGAGACCAATCCATGTATCTCCTCTCACATCCCCCACTGGAACCTTGTCAACCACCTTCGCTATTAGTTTCCTCGTTTTCTTAGCTCCCTTGAAGAAGGCCTGGGTCCTCCTCCCCCACTCCCGGAGTCACAATGTATCTTGTGCAGGGGGATGTAGACTTCAGGAATAGGTAAAGTTATAAAAGTACACTTTATTGGAATTTGGGAATATTTGGCAAATTGTAAAGTGTCTTCCAGTGATACTTTTAATGGGCATGCAACTCTTAAACCAGTTGTTTTGATGTTCCATTTAAGCTATGTTCTAATTGTTGTATTTTGTCATTGCTAAATTTCCTCTAGGAGCTTCCTTCAACCAAAATCTTGATCTCATGTGAAATTTAACATCGCAGGGGTTTCCCCCTTTTGCACCTACCACCATTACAACAAAATGGGGTGTTAGCAACACCCCCATTCATGTGCAAGGGTGCACATGAGTGAAGAGAATATAGGTACAAAGGTATAAGTCCTATATTAAATGTACTTAGGAGTGGAGGATCTAGAATATCCCACTTAAGTACAAGATCCTATTTTAGGCATTATAGTCAACATTTCTAACTAGATTTTATCTAGGTAACTTCTAAGTTACGTGGTTGACTAACTAACTAACTCTAGTTGAGCTTGATATCTCAACACAACCCCTCAAGCTCAAGTGTGAGGCGTCCGATGTCCGCTTTGGCTTTCGGTGTTGTCCGGCTTTCAATGTCGGCTTTTGTGCGGCTTTTAGCGGACTCGGTATTTTCGTGGTAGTTTCGGTTCCTCCCCCTCAAGCCTGTGACGAAGGCTTGGGTCGATTGCTTTCACCCATCGTGGGTCACGAGCCACTTCTGTAGAGCTCTCGGGCTCTTGTTTGGCCACTACCTTCATCGCGAAGGCATAATGATGTGTCATGTACTTGTTGTAGCCAAGACGAGTAAGGGGGTTCTTCTCTCTAGATGAGCGTCGAAGTTTTTCGCTCGCTAATGTAAGTGCCTTCTGTACTCTGGGTGTATGCATGATGGGTACACCAAACTCATTGTCTAGTTAGGGAGCCAACATGTTGAGAAATCGATGCAAAATAGATCACAATAAACGAACTACGCGCTAAAATACAATTTACAGAAATGCTAGAAAGACAAGATAAACAGAAGTATACCCAGAGATTTACGTGGAAACCCTAAAATGGGGAAAAACCACGGGAACAGAATCTTCACTATACAAATAATAGATATACAATAGCGAGAAGATTACAACACTCTCTCACGAGTGCATCAGCCGCACAGGGCTCTTCGCGTCTGCTATTACACACACAGCTATGGCGCGGCTCTTCCTTCTCTCACACTCTCTGTCCCTCTCTCTCATGTTCTACAACTTCAGGTTTTACACTCTGTTCCACTACACACTAAAAGTTTTCCCTAGTTGTATATATACTTATGCAACTTTCTGGTTATTTACATACGTAGCCCTCATGGGGCGCACACTTAGACTATTTACAACTATAGTCTCCCGAGTTGGCTATATACATGATTCCGGTTTCGGCTCTTCTCTCTCCCCATCCGGAGAGACATGTTTCCTAAAATCATCATCATTATTATCACTATAATAATAATAGTCGAATCTTCAAACAGTCGACTCATTGTTTTTGACTCTTCGACTATCGGCTTTTCGAATAGTCGGTTCTTCCTCCCACTTGAGGGACATATTCCCAACAAACTCCCCCTTCACTCCTGTGGGAGGAAATCTATCAGACTTGTATTTTGTCGACAGACTCTGAGTCTGTCCATAGGTAGGTTCTTCGTCAACATGTCAGATCCATTATCGTCGGTATGGATCTTCACAAGGGAAAACTCTCCTTCTTCGACTCTCTTGCAACCAGTGATACCTTCTCTGTATGTGCTTGGTCCGGGTGTGATATGTCGCGTTCTTGGCTAGGTGTATGGTGCTTTGGCTATCACAGTGAAGCAAGAACTCCTTTTGCTTCATGCCTAGTTCGGTGAGAAAATTTCTCATCCAGATCATCTCTTTTCCGGCTTCTACCACTGCCATATACTTTGCCTCTATAGTCGAAGAGGCTACAGACTTCCGCAGTCGTGACTACCACGACACTGCTCCCCCTGCATAGGTCATCACGTACCCTGACGTGGATCGACTCGAGTCGACATCTCCTGACATGTCCGAATCGGTAAAACCTTCCAGCACAGGTTTTCCGACACCGTACCTTAGGCACACCTCCGAGGTGCCTTTCAAGTACTTGAGTATCCACTTCACCGTTGCCCAGTGTTCTCTCCCTGGATTACTCATATATCGGCTTACTGTTCCCACAACAAATGCTATGTCTGGTCTCGTACAGACCATAACATACATTACACTGCCGACAGCTGAGGCATATGGTACCTTCTTCATCTCAGCCTTTTCCTTCTACCCTTTCGGACACTGCTTCACATTTAGTCTACAATTTGTCGGCAACACTGAGCCGACCGGCTTTGCGTTCGACATGTTGAACCTCTCTAGGATCTTCGTCACATACTTCTGTTGTGACAACCATAGCACCTTCCGAGCTCTGTCTCGGGTTATGTGCATTCCTAGGATTTGCGTTGCCGGTCCAAGGTATTTTATGGCAAATGATTTGCCGAGAGCTTTCTTCAAGCTTCCAATCTTCCTTGTGTCTTGATCGACTATCAACATATCATCAACATATAGCAAGAGAATCAAGAAATCTCCTTCTTCATACCTTTTGACGAACCCACAGTGATCGGCTTGTGTTTTCTGGAACTAATGTTCCATCATGAAGGACTCGAATTTCTTGTACCATTGGCGCGGAGCTTGTTTTAGTCCGTACAAGCTTTTCCTCAGTCGACACACCAGATTCTCTTTCCCTTTCTCCTCAAAGCCTTCGGGTTGCTGCATGTAGATTTCTTCTTCTAGCTCCCAGTGCAGAAATGTGGTTTTGACATCCAACTGTTCGATCTCCAGATCCATGTTGGCCGTTATGCTCAGAACAATTCGTATGGATGTCATCTTCACGACTGGTGCGAATATTTCGTCAAAGTCGACGCCCTTCATCTGTTGGAAACCCTTCACCACTAAGTGGGCTTTATACCTAGGCTCGTTGTCGACTTCTCCAGTCTTCACCTTGTAAACCCATTTATTTCTGAGTGCTCTCTTACCTTCCGGTAGCTCTACTAGGTCGTAGGTGTAATTCGCGTGCAAGGATTCCATCTCCTCTTGCATCGCGTTCAGCCATTTTTCTCTGCTCTCATCGGCAATGGCTTCTTCATAACACTCTGGTTCACCGTCATTAGTCAAGAGGACGTATTGACTAGCATATGTAATCAATGCCTTCCTTTCTCTGAGTGGGTATCTTCGTCCACTCATTGTTGGCTCCAGCCCGGATGTCTCTGCCAACTCTTCTCTTTGCTCGGGATTCTGCTCATCAATTGGCATCTCCAACTCATATTCATCAATTGATTTTAGCAGGTCTGCCGACTCTAACTCATAGTCTGTCGGTCTTTCCGAGTCAACCGACTTGGATTCGGCTCTATCTACCAACTGTCTCCTTACAGCTGCTGGTGACGACACATTTGGCCTTAAGTCGATGGTAGTCAAGGTTAACTAGGGAGTTGGTTCCGACTTCTGTTGCTTCCAGTCTTCAATTGTCTTGTCTTCTAGAAAGACTACATCCCAACTTCTCACTACCTTCTTGTCGACTAGGTCCCATAGCCTGTAGCCGAACTCATCTTCCGAGTATCCCATGAATATGCATACTTTCGACTTGCTATCAAGCTTTGACCTCTGATCCTTTGGTACATGCATATACACCAAACATCCAAACACCCTTAGGTGTTGGTAGGAGACATCCATCCCTGTCCACACCCTTTGTGGGACATCACCCTTTAATGGCACTGAGGGAGACCTGTTGATCAGATAAATAGTTGTGTACATCGCCTTAGCCCAATAGGATTTCGGCAGTTTTGCATGGGAGAGCATGCTCCTTACTCTCTCCATGATTGTTCGATTCATCCTCTCTGCAAGCCCGTTCAACTCTGGGGTCTTTGGTACTGTGTATTCGATTCGAATACCTTGGCTCTTGCAGTATTCTTCGAACTGCCCTTTGTATTCGCCACCGTTGTCGGTTCAGACAACCTTCAGTTTCCGACCCGACTCTCTTTCGGTTCTTGCTTGGAACTCCTTGAAAACCGATAGTACTTGATCCTTTGACTTCAGTACGACGGCCCATGTCTTCCGACTATAGTCGTCAATGAACATTACAAAGTACTGTCCTCCTCGATGTGATGGAGCATCAACATAGCACACATTCGTGTGCACTAGTTCCAGTGCAACTTCTCTTCTCCTCGGTGGTCTTGTGTGGAATCCGCCCTATTCTGCTTTCCGGCTAAGCAGTCGACACACTTCTCCAAGTGAAATCCCTTAACTTCTGGTAGAAGTTTCTGGTCTGCTAATAGGTGCATTCCCTTCTCACTCATGTGGCCTAGCCTCTTATGTCATATCTCCCCTGCCGAGTCGGCTGCCACGTTTACTTCTGATTTGCACTGTCGAGCATGCATCATGTACAATGTGTCTTCTTTCTGTGCTCAGGCCACTATAAGATTTCCTCGGCAGAACTTCCACTTGCCATTCCGAAAGCTACCACTGTAGCCTTCTGATGGAAATTAATCGACACTTTCCAAACTTCACCTCTCGTCACAACCAAGGAAACACACGAATCGTTGTTGCAGAAAATGGGAAATGCGAAAAATAGAATGGACACACGATTTAACGTGGAAAACCCTGTACGGGAAAAAACCACGGGAGTACAAGACTCCGAACCAAAACTATGCACAGAGAAATATACAATGGCGAGCTGCAAGGCGACGACCTTGAGCTCGCTGTCCTCGCCACAGGCGGCGGAAATACACAGAGGCGTCGACCTCTTCTTCTCTCACGCTCTATCTCTCTCGCGGCTGCTCTCTCTTCACTCCTCTTGAGTGGAAAAACAGAAAAATGATCAGCAACATTAAAACTGTTTGCCCTAAGTCATATTTATACACATATGACTTTGGGGCTATTTACAACTATAGCCTCAAGGGCCCTTGGCAAACATATTCACAGATATGTCCCCGCATCTGGATCTCTCTCCGGGTACATTCGTTATCCGGCTCCGAAGCCGGGGTCTTCATCATCCGGTTCCGAAACCGCAACCGGGCTTGTCGGCATTCATCTCCAACATCCGACCATCCCATCCGAAAGGGACCGTAATCCCAACAAACTCCCCCTTCACTTCGGCATGGGATGTCTCTCCAATCCGATCCTCTTCCGGCATGCTTCCAGCTTGTCGGGTGTGAGCACCTTGGTCAGCATATCCGACCCATTCTCGTCCGTGTGGACCTTCGTCAGCACGAACTCCTTGTCTTCTATCCTTTCCCGGATCCAGTGATATCTTCGCTGGATGTGCTTCGTCCGGGAGTGATAGGCCGCGTTCTTCGCAAGGTGGATTGCACTCTGACTGTCGCAGTAGAGTCGGTACTCCTCCTGTCGGATACCGAGCTCTCTAATGAAGTCCTTCATCCATATTATTTCCTTGCCGGCTTCAACAGCCGCCATGTACTCCGCCTCCGTGGTTGACAACGCAACCGTCTTCTGCAGCCTCGACTGCCATGAAACCGCTCCCCCTGCATACGTCATCACATACCCTGATGTGGACCGGCTGGTATCTGCATCAGCCGACATATCCGAATCGGTGAAGCCGTCGAGTTCGGGCTTACCGGAGCCGAATCGGAGGCACACGTTTGCCGTGCCCTTCAGGTATCGGAGTATCCACTTGGCCGCGTTCCAATGCTCTTTGCCGGGGTTGCTCATGTACCGGCTCACCACTCCGACTGCGTATCCAATGTCCGGTCTTGTACACACCATTGCGTACATCAAGCTTCCGACGGCAGAGGCATATGGCACTTTCATCATGTCCTCCTTCTCAGCCTTTGTCTTGGGGCTTTGCTTGCTGGACAGCTTGCAGTTTGCCGGGAGGGTCGATCCGACCGGTCTTGCTTCTGACATGTTGAACCGTTTAAGCACCTTTGTCACGTACTTCTCCTGTGACAGCCACAACTGCTTCTTGCTCCGGTCCCGGATGATGTGCATCCCTAGTATTTGTCTCGCCGGACCCAAGTCCTTCATTGAGAAGGTTCGGTGAAGAGCCTTCTTCAGCATCCGTATCTTGACCTGGTCCCGTTCGACGATCAACATGTCGTCCACGTACAGGAGGAGTATTAGAAAGTCTCCTCCTTCGAACTTCTTCACAAACACGCAGTGGTCGGACTGCGTTTTGAGGTACCCTTCGTCGGTCATGAAGGAGTCGAACTTCCGGTACCATTGCCGGGGAGCCTGCTTCAGTCCGTAAAGGCTCTTCTTCAACCGGCATACCAGGTGCTCCTTCCCTTTCTTCTCGAATCCTTCCGGTTGCTGCATGTAGATCTCTTCTTCGAGGTCACCGTGAAGGAATGCCGTCTTCACGTCCATCTGTTCTACCTCGAGGTCCATGCTTGCCGCTATGCTCAGCACCGTCCGGATGGAGGTCATCTTCACTACCGGGGCAAATATCTCGTCGAAGTCGATGCCCTTCTTCTGCTGAAACCCCTTCACCACGATCCTGGCTTTGTATCTCGGGGGGTTTCCGGCATCTCCCGGTTTCAGCTTGTACACCCACTTGTTTCGAAGTGCCCGCTTTCCTTTCGGCAACTCCACAAGTTCATATGTGTGGTTCTCATGCAGGGAATCCATCTCGTCCTGCATGGCACTCAACCACCTGCGGCTCTGGGTGTCATGCTTTGCTTCTTCAAAGCTCTCTGGCTCCCCCTCGTCAGTTAGCAGCACGTGCTCTGGTTCCGGAAATCTCCGGGGGGCCCTTCTCTCTCTTAGAGGATATCTCCGTTCCGGAGCTTCGGTAACCGGTTCTTCCGATTCTTCTTCATCCGAATCCATTTCGGGATCAGGGCCGGTTCCGGTATCATTTTCATCTTCTTCGGCCGGTTCTGTTTCTTCACCGTCTTCGGCCGGATCCTCGAGTGCTAACCGGTCCCTTGCCGGTCGGGACTGCTCCTCGTAGAGTTGATCCTCACCGGTCGACTTGGAGCTCTTCATCTTCTTCTCTGACTCCCAGTCGGCGAGTGTCTTGTTCTCCATGAAGATGATATCACGACTCCGGAATATCTTCTTGTCGACCGGGTCCCATACTCGGTAGCCGAACTTGTCATCGCCGTAACCGAGGAATATGCATGGCTGGGTCTTTGGATCTAGCTTTCCTCTCCGGTCCTTTGCCACATGCACGTATGCGAGACACCCGAACACCTTCAGATGCCGATAGGATACTTCCCTACCGGTCCACACTCTCTACGGCGTGTCTCCGTCCAAAGGTACTGAGGGTGATCTGTTTATCACGTATGTCGCCGTCGACATCGCCTCAGCCCAAAACCCCTTGGGTAATTCCGCATGCGCCAGCATACTCCGGACCCTCTCCATTATGGTCCGGTTCATCCTCTCGGCCAACCCGTTCAGTTCCGGCGTCTTCGGCACAGTAAACTCGAGCCGGATTCCCTTCGAGCGACTGTACTCCGCGAACTGCCCCCGGTATTCCCCTCCGTTATCCGCTCGTATCGCTTTCAGCTTCTTGCCGGATTCCCTTTCCACTCTCGCGTGGAGTTCTTTGAAGACGCACAACACTTGGTCCTTTGTCTTCAACGGTGCCGTCCACAGCTTCCGGCTATGATCATCAATGAATGTTACGAAGTACTGGGCTCCGCCATGTGACTTTGTTTCTACCTGACACACATCAGTGTGTACCAACTCCAATGGTACACTACGTCTCGTCGGTGGCCTTGAGTGGAAGGAGGCTCGGTTCTGCTTACCGGCCAGGCAATCGGTGCACTTCTCCAGGTGCACGTGCTTCACTGGAATAAGGTTGTCTTCTGCAAGCCTCTTCATCCCCTTCTCACTCATGTGGCACAGTCTTTTGTGCCACAGCTCACCGGCAGTGTCGGCTGCCACATTCAGCTCTTCCGGACATAACCGGGCATTCATCAGGTACAGTGTATTGTCTTTCCGGGCCCGAGCCACTATCAGACTCCCCTTGCTGAACTTCATTACGCCGTTCCGGATGCTACCTATGTAGCCTTCATCGTCTAGCCTCCCGGCCGAAATCAGGTTCAATCGAACCTCCGGAACGTGTCGGACATCCTTCAGCAGCATTTTGCATCCGGTCGGGGTTGTCAACCACACGTCTCCTATGCCGGCAATCCGGCACGTACCTTCATTTCCCATCCGAACACAGCCATGTTCACCGGCTGTGTAGGATGAGAAGTATCTTCTCTCCGGGGTCAGGTGGAACGATGCTCCGGAATCGACCACCCAGGTCGTCTCATCGCCGGCAATGTTTAGTTCACCTTCTTCGGTGATGAGCATGATTTCTTCCTCACTTGCCGCGAGTGCTGTCGTTCCTTTCCGATCCTGCCCTCGCCGATCCGGACCTCTCCGGTCCGTGGCTCCCCGGTGTGCACCGTTTCTCTCCGGTGACTTCTTCGAATCGGTGTCGTCGGCTCCGTTGTCCTTTCGGTAATGCCGACAATTCTTTCGGAAGTGCCCCGGCTTCCCACAGTGGAAGCACGTGGGTCTTCCTCTTGACTGCGACCGGGTCCCCGACTTCTCCCGTCTTTGCGGACTCCGGTTCCATTGTCTTCCCCGTTCCGATTCGGTAAGCAGCGCCTTCGAGTCGGAGGCCGGTTCTTTATCTCTCCGACGCGCTTCTTCGTTCAAAATACTTGTCTTTACCGTTTGTAGGGACAAGTTATCTTCCGTGCAGGAGGTGCTGAGAGTCACCACCAAGTTCTCCCAGCTTTCCGGTAATGTACACATCAGGATGATGGCTTGCATTGCATCCTCCAACGGGAACTTGATCGCCGCAAGCTGGTTCACGAATCCCATGAACGTGCTTACGTGTTCCACCATACTCTCGCCGTCCCGGTACTTGAGGTTCACTATCTTCCTCATCAGGGAGGTCCGGTTCAACGCATTCTTCCTCTCGTAGAGGCCCGACAGCTTCCGCCACATCTCATATGCGTTGGTGTCGTTCGCCACATGTTGTAGAACGCTCACGTCGACGTATTGCCGAATGGTTGCAACGACTTTCCGGTTCAGAAGCCTCCATTCCGACTCAAGTACCCCCTTCGGTATTTCCGACCTGTCAATCGGTTCGTACAGGTCCCGAACAATCAGAAGATCCTCCATCTTGATCTTCCAGTCGGCGTAATTCTGCGCATTCAGCACCATCATCCCCGGCTGCCCGCTGCCGCCGCCTTCCATTTTCTACAGCAGCCCACTCTGATACCAAATTGATGGAAATTAATCGACACTTTCCAAACTTCACCTCTCGTCACAACCAAGGAAACACACGAATCGTTGTTGCAGAAAATGGGAAATGCGAAAAATAGAATGGACACACGATTTAACGTGGAAAACCCTGTACGGGAAAAAACCACGGGAGTACAAGACTCCGAACCAAAACTATGCACAGAGAAATATACAATGGCGAGCTGCAAGGCGACGACCTTGAGCTCGTTGTCCTCGCCACAGGCGGCGGAAATACACAGAGGCGTCGACCTCTTCTTCTCTCACGCTCTATCTCTCTCGCGGCTGCTCTCTCTTCACTCCTCTTGAGTGGAAAAACAGAAAAATGATCAGCAACATTAAAACTGTTTGCCCTAAGTCATATTTATACACATATGACTTTGGGGCTATTTACAACTATAGCCTCAAGGACCCTTGGCAAACATATTCACAGATATGTCCCCGCATCTGGATCTCTCTCCGGGTACATTCGTCATTCGGCTCCGAAGCCGGGGTCTTCATCATCCGGTTCCGAAACCGCAACCGGGCTTGTCGGCATTCATCTCCAACATCCAACCATCCCATCCGAAAGGGACCGTAATCCCAACACCTTCGTTGTCAACCCTTCCACTCGATATCAAATTCAATCTGATATCGGGGACGTGTCGAACATCCTTCAACGTCAATCGACACCCTGTCGATGTCGTCAAGCAAACACTTCCGACTCCGGTTATCTTGCACTCTCCACTATCACCCATCTTTACATAGCCATGCTCCTCGACTATGTAAGTCAAGAAATACTCTCTCGACGGAGTAATATGGAAGGATGTGCCAGAATCAATCACCCAAGTGCACTCTTCGCTTGCAAGATTTGCACTTGTATGTTCACAGATGAATAGAAGTTCCTCATTGCTCGTAGCAATGGCCGAAGTGTTCTTTTCATCCGGAATTTTCCGTGGTTTGACATTGTTTCCGATAGACTTATCTTTCTTCATGTGTCGGCAGTCCTTCTGGAAGTGTCCAGGTTTTCCACAATAAAAGCAGAGATGCTTACCTCTAGACTTCGATTTGCCATGGGATTTGTCTGTTCGTTGCGGACTTCTTCTTCACCGATTCCTTCCTCTGTCCATATGTTGAGTCAGATTCGACTCTGTTTGGGACAAGACTCCTTTGTCTTTCCTCCTTGCCTCCTCGTTTAGGATGCTTGTCTCACCGTCTGTAAAGACAAGTTCTCATCTTGACAGGGGGTGCTGATGTTACCCGTTCCTTTGGGTGAACACCTTCAATTAATCTGCGGCTATCAGTATTCAAGGGCGTGGTACGTGAAGGCTCGTAACAGAGGCGTCGAGAGGGAGACAGGGCTCAGAGAGAAAACACTAGCGAGCTCTTGATAGGCGTGGGCGGCGTTGAAATCATAGGTATGAATCAAAGCATAGACACATGGAACAAACTGGGCACAATTCAGATATATTACCGCGACAGAAAAAAGATTACAGAACACGGCCTATGGCCAGTGACCTTACAAGATTCTCTAGTTACGAGGGACTCAGCTAGTGCTTCCGCCTATATTTTTCTTCTCTCTCTCCTCTGAGGTACTGGTCCTCGTTTAAATAACTTTTCCCCTAATACACAACCGAGCCGTCGGTGGCTCGTGATACTCGAACTCGGCGTTTGCTAATTTCCTAATTTTACATTTCTGTCCTCTGGACAACACCTGGCACGCCCGTGGGACAGGACCTTGTCCGTCGGACCCACGACTTACAAAAATACTAACAATATTACAAAATTTGCCTTTTAGGCGTGATCCTCATTTCATTCCTCTTTTAAGATGTCGAGGATGTTTTCGGGGTCCGGGGTGGTGGCAATGTGGTCTGGTTGGACTGTCGGTGCGGGGGGTTGAGTTTGGTCCGGGGGTGTCATATCTTCTCGGGCGTCCACCTCAGGTGCGGCCGATTCTTCTGGTGGGGGTGTGGGTTCGAGGGCGCTGACCTCTACTTCGACTGGATCTGGTACCGTGTGGGCGTCCATGGGATGTCTGTTGGCCGGGGCAAGTTCCTCCTGTGCCGTGTCCATGATCCCCTTGCTGGAAGGTTCTTCCTTCTGCTCTGTGGCCGTTGGAGAGCTGGTTGGGATGGTTGCGAGTCGTTCTCGTTCGAAGGCTTCTGCTTCCAGGCGAAACAACATTTGACTGTCATTGAAGTCCTCCATTATTTGCTTGATTGCCGCGGTGTGAGATTTTGCCAAGGACTGGTAATCCTCAGTTAAATCTGCACGCAGGTTTTGTATGCTGGCTTCGTCCATTTTGTAGAAGCCGCGGCCCTCCTTCCGTCGGTTCTCGGCGTCGGCGCGTAAAATATGCAATTCGGCAGCTTGGGCTGCCCATTCGTCTCCTGCGCAACTTAATGTTTCCTCGACCTTTTTGGTAAGGTGCTGGCGCTGTTTCTCGATCAGTATTCTGATGCATGTCTCATCCATGCCGGGCTGTGCTCGGATGGCTGCTAATTCCTGTTTTAAGTCGTCGACCTCGGCCTGAAGCTTCTTTGCTCGTAGTTCATAGGTGGCTTGAGTGTTCTTTGCATCCACGGTTATGAGCTGGATAGCCTGCTCGTAACGCTTGGTTAGTTCTTCGGTGGCTTTCTCCCGTTCTTTTTGACACGCGGCCTGGACTTGTTCCTGTTCGACGATTCTCTCTTCTTGTAGGGAGAAGTAGGAATCCGATAATTCGTCTTTTTGCTCCGAAAGTAGCTTGCATTTGATGAAAAACTTGTCAGCCATTTCTTTAAGGGTCGTACGCTGACTCTGCAGCTCGACATTCTCCGTGATCATTCTCTCCTCCCGTTGGCGATTTCTTTCCTCCTGCCGGTGGTTCTAGTCTTTCGCATTGTCGAGCGCGGCCTGTAGGTCTAGGACCTCCTTCTCTTTCTTTGCCACTGTGGCTGCGTATTCCTCCAACTTGCTTTTGAGTTCGGCTTCTTTGCCCGCGGCTTGCGCTTGTACCCGACCCAGTGCTTCGTTCTGCTCGTGTATCCTTTGGTCGGCCTGGGCTCTAATCTCGGCCATCTGCTTGGAAGCTTCTTCTTTTAGGCGAGCCATCGCCTCCTGATGCCGTTGTTCGTGTCTCTCGGTTCGCCGTTGTTCTTCTTTAAGCTCCGCGCAGTAATCCCGAAGCGGGGGTTCTGTCTGGGTTGCCACCTCCTTGGGTGCACGAGGGGGTGGTATCTCGGTCTTCTCCATGGGCGTGGCCGCCTCGGTTGTTGTGCAGGCATCGACCATTTGCAACGATTCCGTTTGTGTACTGGCCTGCATCGTCAGGATTGAATCTGTGACGGTGCTTTCATCCATCATTGTTATGCGTGGAGGGGCTGGGAGGGCCTCGGTGGTCGTGGCCGGAAGGCTCAAGAGTTGTTGTTCCGGCCAGTTTTGCTCCCAGGCTGCCAGCTTCTGTTTCGCAGCGTGCCATAATTTTGTAGCCATCTTAGCCTGTTTTTGGGCTATTTTTATCTTTCGGGCCATGTCTTTGGCTGCCCGCGTAGTGCGATCCAGGTCCCTATATGCCTTGATAAGGGTCGTGTTCAACTCGGGGACCTCCATGAGGAGAGCGGCCTGTTTTGCCTGCTTCTTTCTCCCGATTTTTTGTAAAGCCCTGTCGTCCTGGGGTTCAATTTCACCTAATAGCGCGCGTTGAATCATTTTTGTTTCGGCATGCTCTTCCGCCATTCGAGCGGCTGCCGCGACTTGGGCTCTGGCGAGGAAGTCGACCAGCTCGAATGTCGTACCAAGGCGTAGGAGCGCACTAAATTCGTAAGCCTCTGCGGGGAGGTCCTTATATCCGAGGACTTCATCCTCCGAGATCTGCGTTGTCTACCCATGCTCGATCTTTCCCTGGTTCAGCGATGCCTCCTCAGGGATGATGGCCAGGTTGCTCTGTCTGACAACTAAGGCTTGCTCCTATTGTGACTCTTTCTGTTCTGCTGAGGACTCGCGGTTGAGTCGTCTTCTCTTGCTCGGCTGTGTTTGGGGTTCCGGGGTCGGTAGTGTCGTTTCCTCCGCCTGCTTCCTTTTCTGGGGTCATGGTGGTGCTGCCTGCTGTGTGTTGGGGCGTGGGCTAGGCCCTGGGGAAGTTACCGAGGGGTGCGACGTTGGCTGTCGAATGGTGACATCATCTGCCATGTTGTCCTCCGCGGCTACCGCCTCCTCCCATTCTTGGCAGGTCTCAGAAACTGCCCTTTTTTCTTGGGATTGGGTGGGTGGTGGTGCAGATGCAGGGTTTTGGTCGGCGGCAGGAGGTGAAGGCGATGTGGGCTCCTCCCATGCTTCGTGGCTGATGGCAACGAATTTCTCTTTCTGCCTTCATGGTGGTGGTGGGGACGTGAGTGTGCGAGGGGAAGGAAGAGAAGAGGGTGGGTATAGAACCATCAAAAAGTGGGTAAGAACAGACAACATCTTCTTACCGGACTGAAATGAAGCTAAGGCGGCGCGGAGTCCTTCGCCTGTGATGACTCCCCAATCGATTTTGTTTCCTTCATATGCGTTGATGATGATGGCTGCCTTGTTCTGCGGCATGCTCGTTGGGTTCGTATGCACGAACGCATACTCCATTAATATACGAGCAATCTCCCCGAAAGCTCTGTTGGGACCGCCATACGTGCGATATGCCTTCCCTGAGGCTGAGTACTCACCAAAGTACGGTTTCATCTTCGATGCAGGGGGTATGTCGACCTCATGGTCCCCTCCTCGTTGCAGGTCCAAAACAGCCCGAAG
Organism: Azolla caroliniana; assembly: GCF_043228905.1. Lineage (NCBI taxonomy): Eukaryota > Viridiplantae > Streptophyta > Polypodiopsida > Salviniales > Salviniaceae > Azolla > Azolla caroliniana. Next base: position 15,688,138 of record NW_028230453.1, read on the forward strand.
CACGTTGTTCGTGATGGCTTCGGGACCTATACGTTTAGCCACACCTTGGGCATCTGGGTGTGTGGGGGCATCGATGATCTTTAGGTAACCGCCCATTCCTCGTTCCTGGAGCCAGGCGCGGGTTTATGTTGAAGCGGTAAGAGGCATGGTGGAGATGGAGACGGGGTTCGACTGCGTGGAAGCGTGAAGACGAGTGATGAGGCGAGGGCGAGACAGAGAAGGAACAACAGGAAGGGGAAGTTCAGTAGAGGGGTTATGAGAGTGAAAGAGGGCTTGAGAGCAAGAGCGTTTAGCGCGATGAGAGTGAGACGGGGTTTCTGAGCTTGAGAGCGATGGAGATTGGGAGCGATAATGAACTTCTGTGTCTATGCTGCGTTTTGGAAACGGTTTTAGTAACTTACTCCTAGGGTTTTGTGCTTGAAGCGAATCCTGAAGATTCTGAGTCGTGGGTGCCATAATAAGTGACTAACACCACGTGTCCTAAAGGTGAGTGGGGTGCTTCTAGTGCTTTGCATGTGCTTAAATAGGTACTAAATGAGTGGTGGCGAGGGGTGCTCCTAAATTTGTGGGTGCCTAGGTGGGTGGTGTAGGTGTAGCTAATCGGTGGCTAAACTATGGTTAATCCTACCTACTACTACTTTTATTAATTTGAAGAAGGTGGGTGAGTCCTTATTCAGGGGGACACGTGGCCTCCTCCGTGGTGGTTTCCCGAAACGGGTTGGGTGGTGTAGTGCCTCGATATGGTCGAAGTCGGAAACCATTGGCCCAGCTTTTGACAGTGTCGCCGGCGAGTGTGCCGAGCTGGAACGTCCCGTTGAACTCGTCGATAATCCAGAATGGACCGGTCCACCGAAATCTTAATTTTCCCGGCATAGACCCGAGTCGTGTTTGAAAAAGAAGAACCGGTTTGCCGATGGTGAGCTCCTTTTCCAGCCCGTGTCGATGTCGATCCACGAAAGCCTTGCATTGCCGTTGGCGTTGTTCGAGCTGGGCCATACTCTCTATCCTATCTTCGTCGAGTTCGAGGAGTTGTTCCAGCCGGTATTGCTCGGATTGGGCCTCGGGGAGCCGTGCTTTGATTTGAACTCGGAGGCTCGGGACTTGGAACTCGACGGGCATTACGGCTTCTAACCCGAACGCCATTCGAAAGGGGGTTGATTGGATGCTTGTTTTGAAAGTCGTATGATATGCCCACAGCGCGCTCTGGAGTTTGTCATCCCAATCGGTCCTATTTTCATTGACGATCTTCTTCAATATGGTTTGGAGGATTTTATTGGTCGATTCCGCCAAGCCGTTCGCCTGCGGGTAGTATGGTGTGCTTTTCTTGTGCACCACCGCGTAGTGGTGTGTAAGTTCACGTATTATATGATTGATGAAGTGCCCACCTTGATCACTAACGAGATCGATTGGGCATCCGTAACGGCACCAGAGGTGCTCGTACACGAATTTAGCCGTGGATGCCGCCGTGTTGTCTCGGAGTGCCTTAGCCTCGACCCATTTGGTGCAGTAATCCGTGGCAACAATAATATACCTATTCCCTGTATGGGCCGCGGGTGGTTTGAAAGGGCTTACAAAATCCAAATCCCATTTTTGAAATGGGTCCAATGGAAGAATCGGCTGGTGTGGCATCCGTGACTATTCCATTGGTTGCCCTAGTCGTTGGCACAAATCGCACTGCTGGCAAAACTCGTGAGCGTCTTTCTTCGTTGTCGGCCACCACAATCCACTTTGCCAAACTTTCCTTGTCGTGGAATCCCCGGCGTAGTGCCCCCCAACTACTCCCTGGTGGGCTTCCTGAAGAACGGCGTTCTTCTCGAATTGCCGAATCACTCGGCGCCATATGCTGTCCGAGCCTTTGTGGTAGAGAATGTCCGAGATGAGGCAAAAATTCCGGCTACGCACTGCTAGGCGTTTTCTCATGTCAAGGGGCATGTGCTCGGGAGGTACACCAGTAGTGAGAAAATGGGTCATCTCCGTGATCCATTCATCTCCGTTATCGTCTAGTATCGTGGTCAGGTTAAATAGGTTGGCGTCCGGTAGCTCATCGTACGTTGTTTTCGCCAGTTCCCCTGACTCAAGATGGCTCAAGTAGTCGGCGACGACATGTTGTACCCCGGGTCAATGCTGAATCTGGAAATCAAACTCTTGTAGTAGGAGCATCCACCGAGCTAACCGTCCGGTGAGGGCTTGTTTATTGACCAAATAAAGAAGGGCCGAGTGATCCACGTGAAAGGTAAATTTTCAGCCCAAGAGGTAATGCCGAAATTTATTGATGCTATAAATCATACCGAGGGCCTCCCGCTCGGTGGTGGAGTAATTCTTTTCCGCGATCGAGAGCCGTCGGCTGGCGTAGTACACGGGCCTATACCAATTCGGGGGTGTGCATTGCATCAGGGCACTTCCGATGGCGATGTCTGAAGCATCTACGAAGACATGAAAAAGTTCGAACCAAACCAGAGACTAGACCACCGGGGCATGTGACAACATTCTATTCAGGGTCTGATAGGCCGTGTCCTCGATTGACGTCCATTGGAAAGGAAGGCGATGGACTGCCGCATGTAAAGGTGTCGCGAAATCGGCCAAGTGTCGTATCATTCAGCTATGCCACCGGATCTGTCCCAAAAAACGGCTTAGTGCCTTAGCATTCAAGGGTGCGGTGGCGGTCAGGATTGCCTTTACTTTATCCGGGTCCATAGCGATGCCTTCTTGACTGACAATGTGGCCGAGAAGGTTGTCGCTGGTGACTAAGAACGCGCATTTCGTCGGGTTTAAACTCAATCGAGCTTGGCGACATCGGTCCAGGCAGAGTCGTAACTGGGTCATGTGTTCCCGTCGATGGCCATACACGGCGAAATCGTCGAGAAAGACTTGCATGAACGCCGGGATGTAGTCATGAAAGATTTCGGTGATGATGCGCTGGAACGTAGCCGGCGCCGTTTTTAGACCGAACATCATTACTTCTGCTACAAAAACCCATCGAGGAAATTGTAGCATTCGTGGCCGGCTACCGTGTCGAGGACGCTGTCCATGAATGGGAGAGGGAAACCGTCGGTGACTGTTGCCGTGTTAAGCTTCCGATAGTCGACGCAGACGCGGATTTTTCCGTTCTTCTTTGGGACCACTACGATCGGGCTCAACCACGTGGCCCGTTTAACAGGGCAAATGAAGCCCACTCGGAGTAGTTTGTCGATTTCCTCTTTGACTTTAGCAGCATAGTTGGGGTTCATCCTATAGCGCCTCTGCTGAACCGGCCGAGTGTCGGGTAAGATGTGAATTTGATGTTGGTAGTATTGAGGATCCAGCCCCTTCATATCGGTGTAAGACCAAGCGAAAACATCCTGGTAGTCGGTGAGCAATCTTACGAGGCATGCCCGTTCTCCGAGGTTTATTGTTTCCAGGGTTGATGCGTTCACTCGTTGTGAAATGGCGAGTTCGCGTTCGAAAGACTCCCGAGCATGACGTAGCTCGGCAATTGTGGTTGGATCTGGTTCATCTTGGGGTGGTGACTCCTCCGTGACTTCCTCGTCTTTAGGTGGCTCGATGGTTGGTAAGGCATTGATTTCGAAGAGAGGGATGATCGTGGGATGATCATCTAGGAAGTCATCGACCTCCTCATCGGCCAAACTGTCAAGCATATGGACCCCTTCTGCGTATAACGGCAAAGTGTTGAGGGTGACGGGGACTTGTTCTTCAGTGATGATCCGGACTTTTGTCTTGCCTCTTCGGAACGAGATCATGTTGCGTTGCCAATGTTGCTTGATATTCGTTGTACGCAACCATGGTCGACCTAGTAACATTGGGTAGGCGCCTTGTGTCTCCAGTCTTAGCACGAAGGCCGAGATCGTGAACATGTGGCCTCCGAGTGTGAAGTCGAGATGGCGGATTAAACCAATGGGGCGAACGGAGCGGGTGTCGGCCATCCGAAGCCAAAAGGGGCATGGTTCCCATTGATTTAGGCCGAGGTTGAGACACGTTGACTTGCTAATAACGTTTACGCCGGATCTGCCGTCGATGATGCATCCGTGCAGGTCTTGTCCCTTAATGATGATTCGCACGGCTGGGTTCTGAGAATCCATGAGTGGTGGACCGGTTCCTACTTCGGTGAGGTGTACCGGTGGCGTCACAAGCTTAGTATTGGCCTGGAGTGCCGCCAGGGTGTCCCGAAATCTCGGCATGAGTGGTAACAGTTTATGTAGGGGAAGCGAGATGCGGGAGTTGGTAAGAACATCCCATAGCTGGTCGTCCTCCGATGACGTGGATGGTGCCGAGGTTTGTGGTGCTTCACTGGGCCCGTCTCTCATGTCAGTTTGCATGTGTATGGCATTATTTTTATTGGTCGTGTTGATCCATTCTTTTGCTGCCTGACGGACTTCATCCTGGATTTGCCACTGAGTAGTCTGCGCTTTACTCCGGGTAGTGACCGTTTGAACATCGGCCATGATACTGTTCACCGCAGGTGCCTTGCCACGGTTGATTGTTGGACATTGCGTGGCGTAGTGGCCTGGTTGGTTACATTTAAAACATGTCACGTTGGTCGAGTTGTTGGTGTCCGCTCGGTCTGTGTGTGGAAGCTGTTGTTGTTGATTCTTAGTCTCGTTTGGTGGTGGGTTGTTCCGAGGTGCGTTGGAGTTGCGCTGGTCATTTTGAGGAGCATCCCGTCGGCGGTTGTCGTTTCGCCGATCAATGCGTGAGTTCCGTCGGTCATACTGGTCATCGCGATCATCATCATATCGAGCATAATCGTCGTGCCGGTCATCGCGATAATGATCACGTCAGTAGTCGTCGTCTCGGCGTCGTCGATCCGGGGATCGAGGTTGGTCGTTATCCTGGTCTCGGTAGACATATCGCTCGTCCTGCCGAGAGTATGTATTTCGTGGCTCGATCTAGCGGACCGGTGCCGCCGTTGTGCGGTTCAGCATATTATATTCGCACTGCTCGACCATGTGAGCTCGAGACTGACAGATCGGACATTGTGGTCGGTGGGGACATTCGAGGGCCAGGTGCCATGATCCTGAACACGCCGTGCATTGGAGGCCTTGGCGAAAGCGATTGTCCTCTTGGGGAAGAGCGTTTTCCAAGGATGTCATTAAGAAGGCCGCATTGTGCTGGGTCCGATCGAGGGCGAGAACCCGCGCTATGACTTGTTCGATAGTATGGTTGGCGAAATTTGTAAGTGCGAGAGTCGTTCGGAGAGGCTCTCATAAACTGGATAGGAAAGTGTCTGGTATATGTTGTGCCGAGACATCATCGGCCACTTGTTTGTAGAGATCCTGGAACCGGATCGTGAACTGCGCGACCGTTTCGTGCGGTTCCTGGCATATAGAGAAGAATTGTCGGAGCAGTTCCCGTTTAGCCACCTCGCGATGAAAAAGTTCAAGGAACTTTGTGCGCATGATTTGGAAAGTGGTGGCCTCTCCTATTTCAAGGCGAGAGTACCAACGGGCGGCCGGTCCATTGAGGGAGAGTGTGAACTTGGCAATCTTTGAGGCATCGATTTCGGCCGGCGTGAGGCGGTGCGTTGAGTGGTTGGCCTGCCACGTGGATATGAAGGCACGGATGTGTGACTCCGCGTCTGGTCCGTCGGTGTATCGTGGGTATGGGCACGGCATGATGTCGTACTGTGGGTCTTCTGGTAGCACCGGAAAAGGGTTTAGTTCCGGTTGATTGACCTCCGAAGGGCTCGACGGGGGTTTTGGTGGTGAATCAACTCGCGATCGAGTGTCCGGTGGCGAGGATTGCACTGGGGAAGCCTCCGATTGCTTGGGAAAGGATTGGTCAATGACCGCCGAGTCGGAAGTTCCTTCGACTGGCTCAAGGCGTCGGGCGAGAGGCCGAGACCTCGTGGTGCGAGAGGGCGTCGTAACGGCGGCTGGTGGTTACCTTCAACGAAGTTCGCTGTGCACTCACAGTTGTAACCGGGCATGCCAAATTGTGTTACCCGTTCCTTTGGGTGAACACCTTCGATTAATCTGCGGCTATCGGTATTCAAGGGCGTGGTACGTGAAGGCTCCTAACAGAGGCGTCGAGAGGGAGACAGGGCTCAGAGAGAAAACACTAGCAAGGTCTTGATAGGCGTGGGCGACGTTGAAATCATAGGTATGAATCAAAGCATAGACACATGGAACAAACTGGGCACAATTCAGATATATTACTGCGATAGAAAAAAGATTACAGAACACAGCCTACGGTCGGTGACCTTACAAGATTCTCTAATTACGAGGGACTCAGCTAGTGCTTCCGCCTATATTTTTCTTCTCTCTCTCCTCTGAGGTACTGGTCCTCGTTTAAATAACTTTTCCCCTAATACACAGCCGAGCCGTCGGTGGCCCGTGATACTCGAACTCGGCGTTTGCTAATTTCCTAATTTTACATTTCTGTCCTCTGGATAACAGCTGAGAGTAACCACCAGGTTCTCCCAACTTTTTGACAATGTACACATCAATAGGATGCCCTGCATTGCATCATCTAGGGGAAACTTGGTCGCAACAAGTTGATTTACATACCCCATAAATGTGTTGATGTGTTTGATGATGCTCTCACCATCTCTGTATTTCAGCCGTACAATTTTTCTCATTAGCAAGGTTCTGTTTAGCGCGTTCTTCCTCTTGTACAAACCCGACAGCTTTTGCCACATCTCGTGGGCATTAGTGTCGTTCGCCACATGCTGAAGGACACTTACATCGACACATTGTCGAATTGTGGCCACCGCCTTCCTATTCAGAAGCTTCCAGTCCGACTCCAATACCCCCCTGGGTATTTCTGCTCTATCGACTAGCTCGTACAGGTCTTTATCTATGAGAAGGTCTTCCATCTTTATCTTCCAGTCTACATAGTTCTGTGAGTTCAGAACTATCATACCTGGGAAACCGCTAACACCTCCTTCCATGCTTGCACCTCAAGCTCTGATACTAGTTTGTTGAGAAATCAATGCAAAATAGATCACAATAAACGAACTACGCGCTGAAATACGATTTACAGAAATGCCAGAAAGAAAAGATAAACAGAAGTATACACAGAGTTTTACGTGGAAACCCTAAAACGGGGAAAAACCACGGGAATAGAATCTTCACTATACAAATAGTAGATATACAATAGCGAGAAGATTACAACAATCTCTCACAAGTGCATCAGCCGCACAGGGCTCTTCGCGTCTGTTGTTACACACATAGCTATGGCATGACTCTTCCTTCTCTCACACTCTCTGTCTCTCTCACACACGTTCTACAACTTCTGGTTTTACACTCTGTTCCACTACACACTAAAAGTTTGCCCTAGTTGCATATATACTTACGCAACTTTTTGGTTATTTACATACGTAGCCCTCATGGGGGGCACACTTAGACTATTTACAATTATAGTCTCCCGAGTTGGCTATATACACGATTCCGGTTTTGGCCTCGACCTATCGGCCTCAACTGAGTCCCTCATCAACTCGGCTCTTCTCTCTCCCCATCTGGAGAGACCTGTTTCCTAACATCATCATCATTATTATTACTATAATAATAATAGTCGAATCTTCAAACAGTCGACTCACTGTTTTCAACTGTCGGCTTTCCGAATAGTCGGATCTTCCCAGTCATCGACTAGTCATCGACTGTCGGCTTTCCAAACAGTCGGTTCTTCCTCCCACTGGAGGGACATATTCCCAACACAACACATCCGAATCATTGTCGTTGAGGTGATCAACTTCATATTCGGGCATCCAAGGTCGTACTTGGCCACGACTTGCTTGGTATGCTTGAAGGCTCAGGTGGGCTTGGATTGTCCTTTGGTAGAGGACTTGTCCGAATATCGTCCTCCGAGTTGACGTTCAACTCTTCCTCGGTCGGCTCGGGTGGATCCAAATCGGGCTTATACCATGATGCCGATTCGTCGAAGACTACGTCCTGACTCACCTGAACCGCTCAGGTCGAAGGGTTATAGCACTTGTATGCCTTTGTCTCAGACGATTATCCTACGAGGATACATGTCTCCGACTTCATGTTGGGCTTCTGTCGGTTGTCATTCGGGATGCGTACATTTGCAATGCTTCCGAACACCTTGAGGTGAGACACGATTGACTTCCTTTTGACAAGGAGCTTGTATGGAGTTAGCTCATGGACTCCATTGGTGGTGCATCGATTCATGAGATAGACGGTCGTGGATGTCACCTTGGCCCAATAGAAGTTTGGCGTGTGCTTCTCACGCATCATGGCACGTGCTACCTCGCGAATTTGCCGATTCTTCCTTTCGGCGACTCCATTTTGTTGGGGTGTGTGTCGGCACGAGAATTCTCTCCGAATGCCTTCACCTTGGAGGTAGGAGATGAATTCGTCGGAGAAGTACTCCTTGCCTCCATCCGATCGTAGTCATCGAATGTGCTGACCAGTTTCTTTTTCGACTTGGCTCTTGAGCTTTCGGAAGTGGGAGAGCACTTCACTCTTCTTCTTCATCGGGAAGATCCACGTGTAGCGCGAGTAGTCATCGATGAAGGTGACGTGTATTGGCATCCGCCAATCTTCGACGTTTGAGCCGGTCCCCATACATCCTGTATGATGTCGAGGAGGCCTTTGCTTGCATGGCTCTCCTTTGGGAATGGGAGTCGATGTTGTTTGCAGAGTTGACACGCTTCACACACTCAGTCGACTTGTTTCAACTCGAAGGTCGGAAGTCCGATGACGACTCCCTTTGTTTGCATAGGTCAGAGTCATTGGAGGTTGATGTGGCTGATTCTTTTATGCCGCAACTCGATGCTTGTCTCAGTTTTGCGACCTTTGGCATACATGGCTGATTTCACCTCGTTCGAATCGAGAATGAACATTCGACCATCTCTCTGTCCCTTAGCGATGAGTTGGCCATCTTTCTCAATGAAGCATCCTTCGTTGTTGAAACGAACTTGCATGCCTTGCTCCACGATTTGGCTGACCGAGACCAAATTCTTTGTTATTGTGGGCACGTGCAAGACATTCTTGATGCAATTTTGTTGGTCTTCTTTCCCGAATGGGACATTGCCATTGTGCCGAATGGGATGTGTGGTGTCGTCTCCCGTCTCTATGAAGTCGGGTCAATCCGGCGTTTGTTAGTAACAAAACCACTCTTGGTGTGATGTCATATGATGTGAGGCACCGGAGTCGACGAACCACACGTCTTCCGAGTTGGAGGTGCATGTGGAGTTGGAGACCGACATAGAGTTCACTCTATGTCTCATTACGAATAGACCACCGTAATCATCGTATTCGGAGTTGTTGGCGTAGTTTGTGAGTTGTTGGCTTGTTGAAGCAGACTCACTTCTCTTTTTCTGACACTACTCTTCGCAGTCACCGATTTTGCCGCAATAGTTGCAAGCAATGGGCCACGTTTGTTGAACTTGTTCGGCATGGAAGCTCCCCCTTCTTCCGAAGGTTCCTCGATAGCTTCTGTCTTGTTGTCGAAGGTTTGGATCGAATCAACCTCTTCTACCTCTTTGTCCTCGTCCTCGGCCACCATCCGAATTCGAGAAGAATATTTGTCCTTCTGATGTCTTGGTTATGGTTTGGACGTCATTCTCTTCAACCAATAGCATTGATTGAAGGTCAAAGAACGAAGGAGGGTTTTCTCTCGCTAAGATTGCCATCCTTAACGAGTCGAATCATTGTGCGAGGTCGCCTAAGCATACTTGAACCATCTCATCTTCGTCAACATTTATGTTGATGGAGCCAAGCGAGTCACAAATGCTCTTTATCTTGGCGGTGTAGTTTGAACAAACATATCTTCTTACTGAATGTTGTTCAACTCTTGTCAGAGTTAAAGCTTTCGGGCAGTCGTGTTGGTGGCGAACATTTTCTTTAAGTTCGCCCACACTTCTTTAGGTGTCTTGGCGTCTCGAATGTGGCTAAGCATGTGGTCGTGAACACATATTGCCAAGCAATACATGACTCGACTCACCGCTTGCTCCCATGTTGAGTAATCAGCGTTCTTTGGGTCGGGTCAATTTTCTTATGGGCCGTTGATGTAGCTCCAATACTCTTGGCTGACAAGGTATTGGTTCATCTTGTACTCCGACGATGAATAATTGCTCCGGTCTAGCTTTTCAGTAGGGAGTGAGCTACCCATTTGTGTGTTCATGTTGATTAGTGTCTTCTCTTCTTTTGCTTTTCTTCCTTTGATCATGTACACGTGCTACGTAGCAACACTATAGTAGCGGATAGCCGGATTTTGTTAAGAATTAGGTAATTAAGTGCACGTTAATTAGTACCTAATAATGTGATTAAGCTAAGCGAAAGATTAAGTAATATGTGTGTGTATGTGTGTGAGAGGAAGAGAGAGAGGAAGTTAACACTTATGAACAATGACAAGATGGGGGATGAGTAATGCTATTAAAAAGCATCATCAAGTTACAAAAATACCTACAATGAGGTATTTATAGATTTCATGTGCAAGGGTGCACATGTGTGAAAAGAATATAGGTACAAAGGTGTAAGTCCTATATTAAATGTACTTAGCAGTGGAGGATCTAGAATATACCACTTAAGTACAAGGTCCTATTTAAGGCGTCATAGTCAACACTTCTAACTAGATTATATCTAGGTAACTACTAAGTTACCTGGTTGACTAACTAACTAACTCTTGTTGAGCTTGATCTCTCAACAATTATGAATCCCCTTTTTCATAAGAAGAGAAGTTCTCGCAATTGACAAGCACCAACACATCAAATCAATATCGAGCTCCCTTCCTCTATTGTTAGGTAGGTCACAACTGGTATGAAAACATATCCTAAGAATATTTGCCAATTACTTTCCCACATCGTTGTTAAGCACTTGGATCACACCATGATCGGCTGTGAAGAAGGGCGCATCAACAAGGACATTGTACAGCTAAAAGACCCATGAAGAGGAAATAGTAAGAACCAATCAAGGGAAACGGAAGTTAATAGAGGGCCAAGTGTGAAAGGGCCACACTCCAAATGTAAAACCTATATAAACCACACGGTGGTGTCTTTGTAAGGGTTCTTCCATTTGTAAAGATCTCAAGCATCCTCTCCTTTTCTTGTAACCTTTAAGCATAAGAGAGGTTAGTGATTGTGTTTAGTGGAGAAACACTAATCTCTCTTCCTTGTTGGTGCTAGACCTCTTAGCAAGAGGGTTAATAAAGATATTCTTTATTCCTATTGTCTATGAGAATGAGTGTGAGAGAGTTAGAGATATATTGTTCTAAGTCATTGTTAATCGTTAAGTGAGTGTGAGGCTCGAAGGTGTTCGACAACCATCTTTGCTCGATTCGCCATCAAAAGAGTATACGTCGGTCCGAGCTCCTCAAATGATATTGAGAAGGAATTAACTTCGTCGATACATAGATATTGCACAATCATTATTTACATAGGGCATGGTGGTTCGGATATTACTTGTTCGCTCTATTTTTCTTTATGATGCTAAGCCTAAGGACCATTACATACTACATTTGGAATAATTTTGGTTTTAGCCCTAATTCCAAAATAGTTCTTGTCCTTCCTTTAGTGTCCAAGCAACCATTATGGGAATTACTAAGTAGTACCCATTATATACGACATGTGGAAGGCTCATTTCTCTCCTATTTTCCATCATGTTAGAGCCTCACCAGTTGAAATGGTACGTAACATTTGGCTACACAAGGATAGTATGATAGTCTTGTTGGAGATTAAGAACCAAAAGTTGCTTAGTGTCTCCAATCTCTTAGTCAGTGGAAAGATATAATAAACATTTGGTTAAGTGCTTGTCCACTTAAATGTGCCACTTATATATTTATGAAGGCCAAAATCCAGATAAAAAGTTACATTTTTTCATGTCAAAATTACATCAAACCAAATTGAAACTATGAATTAAACTTCGAAAACAACAATATCATAAATAAAAATCAGATTTCTAAGTCTTTCTCTATTTCATGCCAAAATCATGTAAGGTCCTTTGCCTATTATTTGAAAAGAAACCCAAGTTTGTTCAATTTACAATTGTAATGTTTGGTAACTATAAGTACATTTTGAAATTTTTGTTACAATTATATATTGAAAAAAAATGCTTTACAATATGTAAAAACCTTCACACCTAGAGATATAATATGGAAGTGATTCACCAATAGAATTGGTAAGTAATATTTGATTGGATATGGTTCATACTTTAAAGGGCCAATGGGATTGTATTATTGGAGACTCTAACAATAAAGTTGGTCCTTTCATCAGTTTCTTACTCTATGGAAAGCTACTCCACTTATGTCCTCGAAGAATGACACTCCTTTTTGGCACTTTCAACCACCAAGCTGGATGTTCCTTCAGCCAGTCCTTAAGAATCAAAACTATATAAATCAACAAGATTAACCTTGAACTTAACAAGGAACTTCAGACCAATACCTTGTATGCATGTTTCTTTTAAAAAGATATCCTTTCATTAGTGTAAACAATTTATAAGATTTTGGACTATATGTTATTGGCGGAGGAGACAACCATTTTGGTGGCCGAAAGTACCAAAAAGGAGTGTCATTCTTGGAGGTGATAAGTAGAGTAGTTTCCCACAAGGTAAGAAACTCATGATGTTGAGTAGCTTTATTGTCAAAATTTCCAACAATATAAACCCATTGACCTTTCAAAGTATGAACCATGTCCAACCAAATACTTTTAACTAAATCAGTTGGTGAGGCTTTAACATGATGAAAAATGAGAGAGCACCGAGCCCTCTAGATGCAATATGCAGTAGTACTACTCAATATCTCCCATAATGGTTGGATTTCCTTCCTTATCCCTAAAAACTGCAAAGACAATAATGGAAATGCATGGACACTTCCAGATTTGGTCTAAACCCCATGGTTCATAGATTTGATGTCGTAATGGAAAGCAGAGCGGACAAGTGATCTCTAAACCACCATGCCCCATGTGAAAAGCGATGGGGGAAAGTAGTTAGCAAATATTCTAAGGGGGCGTTGCCATACCATTTTAGACTCAATGTAGTCCCATAAATCATGTTTTTGAGTTTCAGGTTGTAAATGACAATGAGCACAACTAGAGGATTTGTCCATATTACACAACCATGTGCCAACAGGCAAGGCTAGATGTACAAGTAGCCATTGTACATGTAATATTTGTTGTGGTTGTTTTCTTGCCCATAGATTAACCCAGAACTTAGCAAGGAACTTCGGAGTAATACCTTGCTGACTCGAATATTGAGAGCACAACTAGAGGATTTGTCCATATTACACAACCATGTGCCAACAGGCAAGGCTAGATGTACAAGTAGCCATTGTACATGTAATATTTGTTGTGGTTGTTTTCTTGCCCATAGATTAACCCAGAACTTAGCAAGGAACTTCGGAGTAATACCTTGCTGACTCGAATATTGAATGTTTATCTTGGGCCGGACTAGCCACAAATACAGGGTATCCTTCCGGATCACTTCACCAAAGGGGTGGTTACAGGTAGGATGTTAACTAGCATAGATATGATTCTAATCCGACTATTTCTGGATCGGTTCCGAAATGGCAATACACACCAATTGATTAACACACATAAGATAGTAAAGCATAGACAGTCGTAGACAAGATACACAATACTGAATTCCAGAAACAAACTTGCATTACTTCCGTGTTCATTACATTGCTTTCTGGATCCTTTTATAGGCATCCGGTTCTGATTACAAAACGTGCCATACCGACAACCGGCTATGAATCGGTCCGAATCCGGATCAGTGCAACTATTCTAGATCCATCTGTTCCTATTATAATTATTACTAAATAATACTAATATTTCTTTCCGACTTGTCCCCCACTTTGTCCTTCATACTCTTGCCAACATTGAAATGCAGTTGGAAACACATCCCATCTATCCAAAAGCATGTATTCCCAACTGTATAGAATATTGGAAAAAATTAAAGTTGTTACTCAGTAAATAAATGAGTCCCAATCTAATTTGAACAAAGGTTGTTTGGCCAACGTCCACAACTTCTAATTTATATCCTCTATCGGTGGATCAATATACCATTTACAATCATCGTATCCAATTACCCTTATCTTGTGTTCAATAGCATAAGGATAATCGATTACCATTTCCTCTGAATGAGACAATATCCACCTTAAAAATTTGAAGGTCTTATCCTCTACATACCCCTTTACAGTCAAGACTACTTCCAATCTTGAAAAAACACTAACCCATCTATAAAATGTGGAAGCATACAACCATCTCGACGAATTTGTTGGAAGGTTGTACATAAATTGGCCTTGAACAAGTCTCAATATTTAATGAAGAACATCGGTGTTAAACCATCCATGCCTGGGTAACTATTTTTGGGCAAAGCATGAAGTGCTTCACTCATTTCATCATAAGTAAAGACTTCCTTATGTTGAACATTCATGTTTGGTGTTATTCTTCATTCCAACTTAATCCATACACCAAAACCAACATGTTAAATCCTCGTTGGAAAAGGACTCTGCTGATAATAGGCTGGAATAGCACCATGCGGCTATCTGCTCATCACATGAGGGTCTAATGAGGTGGTCTCATTCTCATGTTGTAACTGTTTGATCAAAACAACATTATGATGGGGTCTCATTGCATGAAAATGTGCATTTATCACCCATTTGGGTCCACTTAGATCCCTATGATGATACTGAAATTTTGCACATTTTTCTAGCAACACGAGTTCATGTTTTGCTGACCCAAGTTGCGCAACAATTAATCTACAGTGTGAATGGCGTTCCCGTAACCGATGTAAAGAAACTAGAGAAGTACGATACCGTTTCTCCTATTATTGAAGCATACAAAACCTTTCCTTAAATTTACATCCGAAAAATTATGAGATTTCTAGGAAGTCATTAGCTACCCTCATGCTCACTGATTCCCATAAAACATCTTTTTGAGATCATAATTCAGCCACTTGCAATGAAAAGCTATTGTCTATCAAAAAAAATTCCGGAATCTCAAAATTTTCGATTCGATACGGAAAGAACGACTGGAGCATGATCTGAAAAGCTAGTTCTTGGCAATATATGTATTGTGGTAGTAAATGAAAGGAATTTGTTGGATACGTAGAATCTATCTAAGCGAGATAAATTGATACCATTTAAATGCCTATCTGGTCGTGAAGATTTTGTATGAACCAACAAAGGAGCATGCCAAACATCTAACACTTGCAAGGAAAACATTAATTGTTCCCAAATTGCCAATTCATGTCCATGTATTGTAGTTGAGCTACCTCCCATTCTATCAATGGGTTCCTCAAGCATGTTGAAATCACTAGCAATACACCAATGGTCAAGAGGAGGCAAAGTATTTTGTAAAATCTTGCCAAAATTGTTTTTGAGCAGAGGCAATGTTAGGAGCATATACATTCAAGAGTCCCCATATGTTTTGTCCTACTTGATTATAACAAACGGAACTACCAAGGAAAACCACTTGCTTTTGGATAATGAATGGAACCCACCTTTGGGCGACAGCCATACAGACACCACCACGAACTTCCATGTCGCGTATTGCGGTGGGACCAAAACATGTCCCAATTCCCAGAAAGAAGAGAGCCATAACAAGAAATTCTAAAAGCATTTAAGTGATGTTCTTGTACTAAAAAGAAAGTCTAGAGAACCACCCACTAAACACATACGTACGTACATACCATACTTATACATATACATTACATACCATACATCCAAGCATGCATACACATACACACCCGACGTGTCTATTATGACACAAATCATAAAGAGGGTTGGTGAGGGAATCGCGGCCATAGACAGAGAAGGTTGCTCAGAGAAGGTGTGTGCGATCTGCACCGTCGAATTTCGATAAGGAAGAAGGTGCGAAAAATAAAGTTGTGCAGAGGTCACCCAACCCTATTCAGAGGTTGCCCAACCGAAATATATTTTTAAAAGGGTCGCCCAACCAACTCAATAAAAGATGCAGGTCGCCCAACCGTTTATTTTTAAAGCGGTTGGGTGACCAGTTTAAGCAGGTTGCCCAACTACTTTAGGGTTTATATTGAGTTGGTCACCCAACCAACTCAATAAAAGATGCAGGTTGCCCAACTGATGACTATAAAAGCCTGAAACCTGTCATTATCTCTCATTTTTTCAAACGAGATTGATAGGTTTCTTTTGCCGGGAAAGAGTTGGGCGTAAGGCGGCCTACAATCGACATACACAACAATCAATCTCCTCCATCACTATTCCTAGGTATGTATTTGTTAAGGATTAGGTAATTAATTAAGGAATAATTATTACCTAATTATGTGATTAAGTTAATAAGAGAAAGATTATGTGATATGTGTGTGAGAGGAAGAGAGAGAGACTTATGAATAACACAAGATGGGGGATGAGTAAACTAGAGTGTATATTATAAAACATCATCAAATACAAAAATACCTTCAATGAGGTATATATAGGTTTCATGTGCAAGGGTGCACATGTGCTAGGAGAATATAGGTACAACGTGTAAGTCCTATATTAAATGAGCATGGAGTGGTGGATCTACAATGTATCCCACTCAAGTACAAAATCCTATTTAAGGCTTTATGGTCAACACACTAACTAGATTCTATCTAGGTAACTACTAAGTTACATGTGTTGACTAACTAACTAAACTAAGTTGAGCTTGATCTCTCAACAGTATTAAACCCTATCACATCACTTTTTCTATTTTTTTTACATGTGGTAGGAATAGTTGAGGGATTAGGGTTTAGAGTAGTTGAGGAATTTTGTTTCTTGTTGAGGGATTACAATGATAAGTAGGTTGAGTTGGTCACCCAACCAACTCAATAAAAGATGCAACTCAATAAAAGTTTATTCAATCATCTGTCTTTTTCATGTTTGTTTTTACAATAATCTCTCTCTTCTTAGTGGAAATGTCTCTCTTTTTTTCATGTACTTCTGCAGCAAATTTTGTATTCATAAATCTCTAATGTATTTCTTTATAAATCTCTAATTTGTTTTTATTTATCTATTACTTTGTACACAATCTCAAGCATTCTGTATAAGAATATTGAGAGGATTCCAGGAAAAACAAGGATATTAACAATCTCTCCGTTCTTCACATTATTTTTGTAATAATATTTCTCGTCTTTCCATAATAATCTTTCTTTTCCATGTATGCATTTTATGCACAATTCAATGGTTTTTCATCACGTCGGGGTACAATATCCATCATCCCTAATGTGGGTTATGATGATGATTTTTGCTTGTTTTTTGGGATTCAGTTTACATTGCTAGAAACTTAGGTTATAGCTGAAATTATAGAAAAATACTAGCCATTTTGGGGGGGATTTTGGGTTTCATTCAACATTGTTACAGCTTAGACAAATGTTGAAATTCAAATTAATGTAAAATTATTCATCTTTAGGGACTAGGTGGGGATATCCACCCAACCGCAGGGTGTGTCCACAAATGTGGATGAGGCTCTAAACCCATTTGAGGGTGGTGTGTCCTCTCCACCGAGACAGAGACGACAGAAGATGCTAGTCAGACGGAAGGAGGTCGAGTCAAACACTGATGTTTATTCCCTAACATCATATTCAGATGACGTTGCACCAAATGTGGCCATAGTTCAAATTCAACATGGCAAGGGCATAAGGTTATGGATCCAAACACCAAATAAAGACTTTTCCAGGTAGGGTTTATGTGAAATATAAAGTAGTATCCTACTAATTGACATGTGGTGTGATGTACCTACTCAAACTACATATTTCTATGCATTCAGGTACTAGCTAACCTGCCAACGTCTCGATTTGGCCCTTGACGTTATCGAGTCAAATCTTGAGACCATGTGCAAGTGTCATGAAATGGCATCGACGTGAACTATGACCTTATTCACGTTGTGGATGGAGTACTCATTGCCACTCAAGGTGACAGAACGCTTCACCGTCGTCGACCCACTGTGGGTGCCGCTACACCAGCAGACGATGAAGGGGCAAGTCATCCTTAGGAAGGTGGCTGAATGTGATTTTATGTTCATTCAGATCATGCTTGACAGGCATTGGGTGTTGTGGACAAAGATGCGACATAAAGTTTCTAAGCTAACTAGCAAAGTAGTCTTCTACTATCCATTGAACAATGCAGCGACTGACAACATGCGAAGAATGGCAGAGTTGGTGATTCGGAAAATTTCATCTGAACCATCAGACCACACCATTGTGCCCAAGGGTCGACATCACGTATTGCACATCCCAACTCAGCCAAATTGTTGGGATTGTGGCTTTTACGTGATGAAGATTATCCAAATGCTGGTGGGGGAGTTCTTACAAGGATGGATATCTCCGACTTTTGTAAGTGTAATTGCAATGCCTTATTCATGTGGATTGTGTATAGATGTGTTCTTATACATATTTGGTGACAGGGCATAGAGATGTGGTTCACCAAACGTGAAGTGGATTCATTTCGGATTCATGTGGACGAGTGGGCACAAAGGGTACTAGGATTTGCTCCTGTGACCGGTGGCTCCATATTGTAAATTTTGTGAATGTTGTTTTCAACACAGATTTTGCTTTAGAGCTAATGTTGTAACTATATTTTGGAATCCACACAAATTTTGTATAGCGAGAATCGACTCATTGTATATTGCGATTACTTATTAATGGAAATGTTGTTTACAACAAGTGTTTATCTCAAGTTGATTTGTTGTTTTAAACCAATCACAAGTTGTGATCTAAAGTTGATTTGCTGTTTTAAACCAATCTAAGTTGTGATCTAAAGTTGATTTGTTGTTTTAAAAGTTTCTCAAGTTGTGATCTCCAATAGATTTGATGTTTTAACCAATCTCAAGTTGTTTATCTCAAGTTGGTTTGTTGTTTTAAACCAATCTCAAATGTAAACCAATTGATTCGCGAAAAATCTAATCTCTTCGAAAGAGCTGATTTGAAAAAGTTGTTTTAAACCAATCTATCTCCCAACCCTTGTAAAAAACATCAATGGTAATAAACCAAGTTGCCCAAACCTCTTAAAATTAATTCTCTTTTGATATGGTCACCCAACCAAGTTGCCCAAACCTCTTAAAATTAATTCTCTTTTAATATGGTCACCCAACCAGGTTGCCCAAACCTCATAATCTAGGTCATATTAACATGTAAATTACCTAAACGGCCAAAAAAATGGTCATATTAACATGTAAATTAATCACATTTTAAGTCACATTAAACCCTTCACCGTCATTTTAATCAGAGTTGATTCCATCTCCAGTTAATTACCTTTTAACATCAAATTCAATTAATCACATTCTCTATCTTAATCTGAAGCAATTAATCACATTCTCTGTCTTAATCACGTTCTTATAATCACATTCTCTATCTTAATCAGGTTCAATTAATCAGATTCTCTATCTTAATTAAGTTCAATTAATTACATTCTCTAGCTTAATCAGATTCTTATAATCACCATCTCTATCTTAATCATAATCTCTGTCTTAATCACATTCTCTAGCTTAAATTACCTCTGATTAATCACTACAAGAAAACCAAGTTGTCGAGATGAATCCAAATGAAATAGATTTCATCACGTCCTTGTATGATTCTGAGGATGGTTATGCATCACCCTACTCCGCAACCATCGATGAAGACTTGGATTCATCTACATCCGAAGACTATGAGTCGGCTTCATTCGAAGAAGAGGCAAAGGAGGTTGATCCCTTCATGTATTGTTCGGCGGGGTATTTTGCGTTCACTAGAGGTATGTACGATTTAATGCTTAAAGATTTATTAGGTCAAGTTAAGGTAACATTTGAAATATTAAGCACACTCGCGGGGTATTTTGCGTTCACTAGAGGTACGTACGATTTAATGCTTAAAGATTTATTGGGTCAAGTTAAGGTAACATTTGAAATATTAAGCACACTCGCAAGGGGTGCACCTCTTAATTTACATGAATGGAGGCACATGAAGAGTCGTCTCACGCTTAGAAATGAGAATGCAATACACCTTAAGGCATCGCCTCATCTTCAGATTGCGCACGTAGAGAAATGGAGGGAGATAGTATTGGCGTCGCATTGTGGCGCATTGCACCGTTCTTTGACAGGTACTCTGACAGAGTTAAAGAGACTTTGGTCCAATGACCTTCGTGACCATGGGATCCCTAGTGCGTATGTGAAAGCAGTGATTGAATGTGGTTGTCAAGTTGTGTCGAGGTTAACTCCATCTGACATGGAGGGGACAAGTGTCGTGAAATATAAAAAGTCTAGACCCATAGAAGTGATCAAGATAGAGGCACATAGGGTTGATGATACGCTCATAGATGTTCAATTGAGGTATCACACACACTTCCGTACAGGGGTCACAAGGGGTGCACATGTGACTAGGTATAATTGTCACCGATGCGGTGGGGCCAACAAGCAATATCCATTCACTCAACGTAGAAAGCATTCATCTCGATGTGGGTGTACTTTTCATATCAATGCTTGAATGAATGGAGGGGTTGACCATGGGACAATGACCCTTTCAATATATGGACCTCATACGGGTCATGTATCGGGAAGTAGACTAGATGCGTACTATTTGCCAGTGGCCCCAAATGTTATAAGTTGTTGTAGAGATGACCTTTTTGATGTTGGTTGCGCATGACATGTGGCACGGATGAGCATGCATAAGGAAGCATATCATAAGTCCAAGGCTAGTCCATTAGACCTTGTGAGTTATAGGTTCTTTATGATACCAAAGGAGGTCAATAACATGGCCAACAAGTTAAAATTTGGGAGTGCCATGTCAGGGGTTGATTGGTCTTTGATGATGCAAGATGCTTATGCCCTCCGAGATTTTGGGAAGGTGGCTCATGTCCAACCCTACTTACTTGGTGAATATGGATCTCCCACAAGGCAACCGTTCATCTTGGTGCTCCAAGATGAATGGATGTTAGAGATGTGTGAGCGATTGTCAATAAACAACTCTTGGGCAATCGACTCCACGTTTAAAATAAACCAATTTGGCTTGCCATTATATGCAGTTGTGGCCCCAAATGCCATGGGAGTTGGTATCCCATTATGGTACATGATATGTAGTTCTGATAAGGGGTCTAACCATGAGCAAGTAACTTTAGAAACTTGCTTGAGAGTCCTATTCGCACAGATGCCCAATGTGAGGCCAAATGCCATAGTCATCGATAAAAGTTGGACATCATATAATGCCATAAGTAATATGGTTGCAACAGACCAATTATCTTGGATAGTTACAAATGGGCAAAGGTCGTAAACACATTGTCGACTTTTGTTGTGTCACTTCCACACAAACAAAGCATGGTTGGACAACTTGTTGCTAAAGGTAAGTGCAACTGAGAGAAACCATCTTTATAATCAGATGCGCCAACTCATGCAATGCATTACGGAATCCACATTCAATGCCCAATGTGAGGAGTTAAAGGTAGAATATGCAAACAAGCTAGGTGTTTGGCAATATATAGAAGGAGGATGGTGTGGCTTGACATGTGTGTGGAGGAAACTATGGCCCAAATTTGGTAGAATGTTCAACTACGGACATGTTGACACTACCAATCTTGTGGAGAGACATTGGCAGTTTATCAAATATACTGCCTTAAGAGGGAGGATAAACCGATCAATTACCGATCTTGTGCATGTTTTAATCGGGGACAATCAAACTGGCACTTGCATCGGGAGTACTATTATTGAATGGTACAAGCAACAACAAGAAATATGTGAGAGTGGTAGATTTGCACCACGTGCAAATTGTAGGGATCAAACAACAAGACTTAAAGAGGCCGAAAGGCTACTAGAGAGGTATGAAACTAATGATGCGACAATGCATATTGTGGACAAGCCCTGATATTGGTTTAAAATATTGAGCTTGACAAAACCAAATGTATGGTATAATGTATCACTCCAATGTTCATATTGTGATTGCCAAGACCCTATGAGTAAATGTAAGCATATACTCGGCGTCAGGATGATTATTGAGAGGCACGTGCCACATCTATGTGGGTCATTGCCTTTTATAGATCATGCAACCCATATGCGCAATGACCATTTCACAAAGACGGAAGTGGAGGCAAGGGTAGAACCAGTCGAGGAGACAAACCCTACAACATCACAAATGGAGGAATGGGAGTTGAAAATACAAACGGTTGAGGGGGCTATTCACTGTCTTAGGCAAGGGTTACGATCCCTCGACCGTGCAACAATTTTGGCATGTATGGAGTCCATTGAAGAAATAGGTCAGACGTTGGTGTATCACCTAGGTGCACCAAAACCAACCAATGCAGAAGACCGTGGATCCATAGGGCGTAAGCAAGCAATTGGTGCAAAAAGGGGAGCATCAATCAACATTTCACAAGATCTTATTGGCAGCTCCCCAAACACTTCCAAGGCACACACAGCAAAAATGCAAAGAGGCGCAAGTCAAGCTAGGAGGCGGTTGCCAATATGTGCGATAGAGAAGATGCAATGCCTTGACCTTTAGATCAAGGGACTCAAATGTTGATTGTTGCAAGAATTGTGGTCGCATCTTGCCATCATCTCCGGATGAGCCATAAACATAGCTTGAGTGGTTTTGCGGACCGGTGCATTTGGGTTTACAATGTTTCAAGTGGATTTATGTTGATTTATGAGTGCATTTGGGAGTATGTCATATGTTGATTTATGTTTTAAGTTTCCTGTTTCAAGTATATCATCCTTTGATTTGGGTTTACGGTGTTTAAAGTGGATTTACGTTCTCTGTTTTAAGTTTTAAGTTTTTTAACTTTTAACTTTTATGTTTTAATATGATTATTTGTTTTAACATAAGTATGGTAAAGATCGTCGATTTTGAATAATTTAAGGTTGGATTTTGTGACTGTTTGATATGTTATTGTAAGTTTTAAGGGTAATGAACAAGCTTATTTGAAGATTTTGGTCGAAATGATACATATGGTTGGGCGACCTGCAACGGTTGGGCAACTTGCAAATGTCAGGGTTGGGTGACCTAAAACGGTTGGGTGACTTGCAACAGTCAGAGCTAGGCGACCAATTGTGGTTGGGTGACCAACGACTTAGAGTTGGGCAACCTCTGACAACTTTTTTTTTCGCGTGTTCTTCCTTATCGAAATCTGACGGTGCAGATCGCACGCACCTTCCTCTAAGCGACCTGCACCATTTGTGGCCGCAATTCCCTCGCCAACCCCTCTTTATGATTTGATGCAAAATAGACACAAGCATACACACCCACACATACATACATACATTACTTTACATACATACATTATACATACATACATATCTATATACAAACATTATACATACATATCTATATACATACATTATACATACATATCTATATACATACATTATTACATACATACATAGCTATATACATACATACACTACAGTATTTCTCTGTTTCTCCTTCTGCAGCCAAAAAGACTGAGAAGAAGAAGATATGGTGGCCATGGCGTCCTTCACATCCCTGCGCCTCCCCTCTCTCCTCCTCTCCTCTACCTCTGCTCCTTTGAATCTCTCTCTTCCACCTCCTTCTTCATCTTCTTCCTTCCTTCCTTATTCTCTTTCTTCTTCCTCTTCTTCTTCGTCCATTGTCGCTGGAGCAGCCCAGTACTCGCGGATCTCAGCTGCCCCTTCCCCGCTCTCTCGAGAATCCATCGATGCCCTTCAAGAAGTATTGCAATCTGCCGCGAAGCGTGGAGCAGAGGCATGCTTTTCATCCCTCCCCTCTCTTTTGGAAATTTCATGGTAGAAAAATGCATGCAATAGAGAAAATTTCATGGTAGAAAATTTTATTCTGTAATCTGTAAAGCTGCCGAATTCTTCTGGATTCACGGTAGAACTGAAAGAAATGCAGGGATTCATACATTGAAAACACACTCTTCAGGCCCGCGCATCCTAAAGGACATGAAAACCTTCTCAAATTTATGGTAGAACTGGAAGGAAAGCACGAACTCACACCCTACCTTGTCTTAGGTTTATGACATGGAAAGCTTCCAGAATTCATCATAGAATTGAAAGAAATGCATCGAAAATTGTTGCAATACAAACATGCACTTCTTTTGCATTCTGAGAATGCTTTCTTCCTCCAAAAGCTATTATAGCCTGTGACACCATTGCTTATTGTGTGTATTTTGGAAATCCTCTTTTAGGTGGTCATGGAAGCTGTTGATAAACCCCGGAACATCGACTATAAGGGGAAAGCTGATCTTGTGACCGAGTAAGAGAACACAAACTGAATATCATCCTAAAATGAATTGCAATTTTCCTTCATCATTCTAAAGACAATAGAAAAAGTTTAAAGTTCAGATGGAAGAAATGACATCTTGCATTCCACCTTTGCCAATTTAGCCTAAGCTATCTGAAAACACCCTCAAGAGAGTCTGATTTGATTATTTCATTTAACTTGCAGCACAGACAAACGTTGTGAGCTGGCAATATTGGAAGTTGTCAATGCAAAATGTCCAGATCACCTGATACTCGGAGAAGAGGGTGGTATTAGTGGCGATATATCATCACCATTTTTATGGTGCATAGACCCTCTTGGTAACTATATGATTGTAATAATCACGAACAGAGCTTTTATAATGGCTATCGTTTTATTATATGTCTTCTAAGAAACTCATTGAGAAAGGAACAATGTACATTATATTCGAAAGAGTTCAGCGAATGAATCCTACAAATTAGCTAGATGAATTGTGACTAAATGTTTTAGCTTTTTGAAAAATACTGTACATGTTTTAATATTGGCATATCCTAATACTATTAATTAGAAACTAAGTTTTTCTGGGATAAAGTAGATCATACTTGGGCAAAAAGGAATCCGCTTGCTCCCAAAAGTTTTGATATATTGGTAAAGTTCTTCATTATCAACAGGATGTAACAGGGTGACATCAGCACGTCTTTTCTAGTTTTTGTAATGCTGGGATATCATAATAAATTCATTTAGAAATAATGCAACATAGTATTTTCTGTTCAAATGAAATACAATATGGACTAAACATTGCTTCTAGTGCTATGGCATGTCATAGCAACATTGATGTAAAACGAACGTATTTTAAAAGTATGCACTCGTTGAAGAAGGAAAATATTCATTGATCTGTATTATTTTTACAGATGGAACAACAAATTTCGCACATGGCTATCCGTCATTTGGAATTTCAATTGGAATCCTTTACAAAGGAAAGCCCATTGCAGCAACCGTGGTACGTTCATGATAGATATATCAGTGTAACAGGGTGATTGGATTACTTTCTAGTTGGCTGTATATGGAATTTTAAATCATAGTATTTGTTGGGCAGGTTGAATTTTCAGGAGGACCTTTCTGTTGGGTGACAAGAACCTTTAATGCATCTGCAGGCAACATCACTACTGCCCATTTTTGGTGCTGAATGATCGCATGCAACTTATGTCGCTGTGAAGTAGGAGAACTTGTTTTATTCTGAGGGGTGCTTGTTTTTCACAGGGGGTGGTGCTTTCTGCAATGGAAACAGAATAAGTGTCAGCTCTGCTCATGAGGTTGGTATTTACAAAGAATTATCTTAGCTGCAAATTTTCTGCTAATAAGCTGGGCCTTTACAAAGCATTATTCTTAACTACAATGTTTTCCATTTTTAATGCTACTCTATGCTTTCCTCTCTATGTAGGTGGAGAAGTCATTATTTGTAACAGGTTTTGGTTATGAACATGATGAACCATGGCTCACAAATCTTTCCTTATTTAAGGAGTTCACTGACATAAGCCGAGTATGAGTCTTTACAACAAACTTCAATAACTCTAGGGTTTCTGAATTGTTGGATTGTTTTTTCTGAATTAAGTTATAACTGAATTGCTAGGGTGTCAGGCGATTGGGTGCTGCCTCAGTTGATATGTGCCATGTTGCCCTTGGCATTGTAGAAGCATATTGGGAGTATCGTCTCAAGCCATGGGACATGGCTGCTGGTGTACTAGTATGTCTCCTCTTGACATTTCTGTAATATTAGTCTATAATAAATATATGCTTCCTTTCTAGAGATGTCATGCTGTCATTAATAAAATAGAACAATATTCTGATGTATAGTGACTTGTAAAATCATCTGAGTTCCATCATATGCATCTTTTCTGGGATGTCAACGTGCATGTGGTGTGTTTACATAGTTATCATTTTTGGCCTTAGACAGTAAGTATAGCATCTCTCGAGGATGATTCCAGCATTGTAAAAGCTCTTGTAGCTTCTTAATAGGGGATTTGGTTTCATAAAAGCTCTTCTAGTTGTTATATGGTTTTTGTACTTGAGCTTTTGATTTTGCATGCAGATGGTGGAGGAGGCAGGAGGTGTAGTGACACGCATGGATGGTGGAGACTTCACTGTCTTTGATAGATCAGTTCTGGTGACAAATGGGCATCTCCATGAGAAGGTAAGATCGTTTAAATTTTCTGCATTTGTGATCTTAGGAATGTGTAAGCTTGGGAGGATATCTATGAAGGTATCTGAGTAAACAATGTGTAAGCTAGTAAACAATGCTATCTATGCATTGTTATCTGAGTTTCTCATTGTTCCCCCGAATGCCCTCTCCTCTGTCAACACCCTGTTGAGCACTTATGTGTGTGATCCCTTTCTTGCTCAATTTTATGTCCTATTTGAGTAATTATATTGTAAATTCATCCCCTTTTTCCTCTTCTATGGTGGGTTGACCAAGGGATTTAGGGTAGTGATGAAAAGTTAGGAACATTTGTGAGGAATAAAGAAAAATACAGAGGTGTTACGGAATGTTTCCTTGAAAATAAAAGGATGGATAGACTGTATTCAGAACGAGATATCAATGGTTCTGTGTTTCAAGGTTATATCTTAGCCTTTATTTTAAAGATGTCATATTAATCATGATATCAGGCAAAGTTGATTTAGACTAATGCTCGGAACTTCCTCCATTGAAGGGGCTAAAGTTGAAATTGTTTCTTTTCAGGTTCTGGAAAGAATTGCACCTCCTAGCAAGAAGTTGGTAAAGGATGGATTTGATTTTTCTCCGTGGTTTAAGCCTGAGGGCTATGCTACAGATTTTTAGAAGTTTAAGCCTATTGATAGTAATGTTTATTTATGCAAATAAATCCTTTTTGAATAGCCCTGTAAATTCAATGACATTCTTGGATTGGCCGCAATTTAATAAATAAGATAAAATTTGAGGGACTCTGACAGTTTTGGTTCTTAAGACAACTTTGTGTATTGGCTTACCTATTTGAATTCTTATCTATTTCTTATTGGAATTGTAATGAAAACCTCACTTGTTGCGGTCATGCATAGCTTGCTGTATTATTCTTCGTACCATAACCCAACATGAATCTTGCGTTTCTTTTCTGAACTTGGTGTCCAGATATAAGGGACATTTTGCTCTACTTTGAGATTGTGCAGTAAGCACAATGGATCAAAAAATTAGGAATGGCTCCTTTGAGATTCTAGCATACAATTATTCAAAAGTTGTAAACAACATTCAATTGGGTCACACCCTATACAGTTTCAAAGAATCTTCCCATCTTGGAAAATTTACACTCGGGCAAAGTGAAAACCATGTACTCATACTAGGTATTTAATTGAAGGACATAACCCAACATGAGTCTTGCATTTCTTTTCTGAACTTGGGTGTCCAGCTATAAGGGTCATTTTGCTCTACTTTGAGATTGTGCAGTAAGCACAATGGATCAAAAAATTAGGAATAGCTCCTTTGAGATTCTAGCATACGATTATTCAAAAGTTGTAAACATTCAATTGGGTCACACCCTATACAGTTTCAAAGAATCTTCCCAACTTGGAAAATTTACACTCAGGCAAAGTGAAAACTACGTACTCATACTAGGTATTTAATCGAAGGACATTTCGTGCATGTAAATTTTTTTGGATGTTGAAGCTTTATATGTACTTTAACAAATCTATATTGTTTGTCCCCGAAAAAATAAACTGATTAACACAATGGTGAACTCAGTTCCTTGATAATATATGTAGTTACTCTTGTAGTTGAGTTTTATGTCATAAGATATAAGATGGGATTGTGTTATAAAACAAAAGCTAGCAATGGTTCTGGTGGAATTATTGCAAACTAGTTTGCCCATCACAGAATGAATTGTCTAGTTAATTTTAAAATCTACACAATTAACATAGGGCCATGGCATCCTGAAACGCTCAAAAACTCACAAGGCAGTCTTTGATTGGTCATGTTTACATTACCTATCAATTAAACATGGATTTTTTTGCATATATAGTACCCATCACTGACAATGAAGAGAGTTTTTCTAACAGGTCTAAAAAACAACATAGCACCTTGAAATTGTCACAAATTCATAAGATACTTTTGATTGGCATCTTCTCACTATCAATCAACCCAAACTTTGAAATTTGTTGCATATATAACTATAGATTTCCTGATCACATTCTGAACTCATGATTTAGAGAACGGTCTGTTAAATAGGATATTGTACAAAGCCTCGAGATGATTCAGCAACACAGGTGAATACAGAACTTCCAGGATATAAAACCAACATAATTTATGATTTGGGGTTTTTGAGTTGCAGAAGAGGGAAAAAGGTTATATGTCAAGGACCTGCTTAATGAAAATATTCAAGGAAGATTAACAAAAGGGAATGGGAAACCAACATTATAGCCCCATCTCAGAGTCTCAAACTGTAAATAGCCATGGAAAGCTCCCAAGGCAAAGAATGTATACATATCATACCCTAAGACACCTCTTTCCACTGTTATAATGAGAATTCTCTTTAGGATTCCCAATCGTAGAAGAATATGCATAAGAGGTTCAGTCTCTGGCATTGTGCATAGTTGTATGTCAGGTTAGTAATAGCTTTGCAGCTGAACGTCCACCTATAGTAGACCACATGAAAGTTTGTTATCCTATTCAACGATCATTTCCCTGATCTTTTTTGCGAATTGGGTTTCTTTGTAGTCTTTCTTGTACTGCCAGTCTACACAAAACATTAAAAAAACATTAGTGGTTAAACGAGGAACACACATCTACACTCGACACTAGAAAGAAGAAACTGCTACCTTGCCAGCAGCTTTTGTTGCTTTTGTTTTTGACTTCCCAATCTTCTTTATTGGACCTTTTGGAGTTTTCTGATATCAATTCAATACACAAGTTACTGCAAATATTTTTTTCATGTCTTCCTATATTAAATATCAACGTCACCTCATAATATTAATGACTGAAGGTGGGTTAATGATACATCTGGGAAATTTTCTACAAAGAGGAAATGATAGAATAGGCACAATGTAGAGAGGTAGGCAAAGCAAGCTGTGAATAAATGGCATTGTGCGTTTTCTTGACCTTCTAATGGTGTGAAAAAACCAAAAGGACAGGAAAAGTTGCTCCAATGCTCAAGCATACCATATGTTTATGATGCAATTTAGAAGTCTGTAATACATACCAAAGGTTTTTGTTTAGGTTGCTTCTTCTCATCTTTAGAATCAACTCCAGGTTTTGCAACATCATCAGCTACTGGTATATACTCTTTGTCATCATCAGACTCAAATCCAAAACCTTCAAGAGTCCCTATACCACAAATAATGTCAATAATAACACTTCAGAGAATAAATTCTTATGGAAAACTCTTAAGCAAAACTCTTATCAAACATATGTACTGATTCTCATTAGGTACAACAGTTCTCTTAGGACTCGAGGATATATAGTGCTTATCACAAACCCATCAATTATTTATAAAGATGGGACATATAATACTTTTAGACTCCAGCATCCATATTATAGGGAAAACTATAGCGTTGCTAAATTTGTATGTTGACCTACATAAACTGCACCTTCAATCATTGTTTCGCTCTCAAAAACATTTGAACTTGGCTGCAACTGAACAAAGTCATTCATGATAGCCTCCACCTGGGAAAAAGTAGTTCCACACACATACCACATCATCAATAGAAAAATATGAATCCCCTTTCATTGCAAAAGCATAAGAATTAGCCTTTCTCATGTACCTTTTTATATTCCTGCTAATAAGTAACCCTACTAATCCCCAGCTTTCTCATACAGCTATTTAATGATCACTAAGTTTTTGGTATGAAAGAAAATCACCCTCTAAATTGGAAAGAGTTCACATCTCTTTAAAACCATTAAGAAGTTAACAAATAAATCACTTTCTGAAAGCCCTGTCTTTATACAAGAGAGAATGCGTCCACACCACCTCAATCTAACAAATGATTCAAGGCCTTCCTTACTAAGATCTTGAATTCAAATATGTCAACATGATGCTTAGCGATAAAGCTTCTGCTTTGCAAACTAATATTGGGGGGTGCAATGCAACTGACATTGCATTCATATGTTTAGTTTTTTGACCGCATATACAACAGATTATTACTCAGCATCAGCTTTACAAGTTTAAACTGCACAGCTCAAGGATTTATGTCAACAACGTCAATGGCAGTGAATGCTAACAACAACAGCACTTCACGAAATTACTACTGATTTTGATGTTTAGAAAGTGATTAGGTGCAATTCTTCGACATATGAAAGAAAACACTCAATCTGTCTTACTGTCATTCATTCAATCAAGATCTCTGATTTGGTTATCTCGAAACAGCTAGAATCTATCAGTCAATCCATTACTTCAATCATATTCAATTAATCTCCACTAAAATTTTCTTAATTGATGCTATTCCAGTTCAATATCAAAGGTAATTCATATTTACATTTTGACAAACAGAGAACATCTCAGAAGATCAATGACGGAGAAATAAGCTGCAAGTCATCAAGCGTTACCTTGGCTTCTGTCTGCCCAATATTCACCTGAAAAAAAATAAAAATATGCAGCACTTAGTAAGTTTGAATAATGCATAGAACAATAAATGAAATATTTAATGTGTTTGAAAGCAAAAAATACCACAAAAAACGTATTGGAAGGTACAATTGTTGCCTTGTAAATAATACCTGCAGATATTTTAAGAGGGCGAAATCAATCTCAAAACATGATCCACTGACAAAGTGTTGGCTTACCAAAATATCAAAATTCCCATAACGTTTGAATATATATTATATATATTCTCTAACAAACCATATAATGAAATCAAAAGATTTGCACTCAATCAACTAGACCATAATTAACCTGGATACCAATAAGTTATCTGCAGTTCCTTTGAACCTTAGAAGAACAACAACATATGCTTCACAATGATAAATAGATATACGGGTATATTTGTGTGTGTGTGAATGTGCATGCATAGTTAGTAATTACATGAATAAATATATTCTTTTGACAATGGATAATATAAAAAGTGATTACCTGTGAAGGCATGAATGCTTGTGTGCAAAAACAGAGATGTACCTTTCAAGTCTAGTAAAAAGTCATCGTTAGAGTTTCCGGATACACAAACCCGACCAACTGCTCCAACATCACCACTTAAATCTAAGGCATCACCTTCACACTCAAGAAGGATCTGCAAAGAATTAAATTAAAATATCATTTCCAAATATTCAAGGAAAGAAGTGGTTCTGAAACAGGCTAGACTTGTATTTACCTTAGACCTGTGAACCTTATCTCCCAACACCAAAGGAAGACTAGACAAAACCTAATAAGGGCAAGAGGATATAAGATTAAGTCATAATACAGCCATCAGATATTATAAATAAAGAAAGGAAGAGATACTCACACGTTTCGACCGTCTTTCTTGCACTTCTGCTGTATCTTCTTCTGGTGCTGCTTCATCAACCTGGACAAGAAAATCACATCCTTATTCATGAATGTTTGATATATCAATCTTCAATTCTATACAAATGGATTTATTGTAATCTTACTTTCTCCTCTATCTTGGGCATTTCTCCAATGGGTGATTGAAAAATCTCAGTATTATCCATTTCCGTTTTAGGAAACCCTCCAATGGGTGATTGGAAAAAATCCTGCGTTTCCACATCTTCTTCTGCCTTAGCTGATGATTTCTGATGTGATTCTCTGTTCCCTAAGCTATGATTGCGTGCGCGTTTTGATTTAGGCATTATAGAGAGGGCTCTTTCATCTTCTCCACTCTTATCAGCATCAGAGTCTACATCCAAAACTCTTGCTCTATTTCTTTGGAGAGGCTCAGCTGAAACAACCTCCTCATTTGAATCATCATCTTCAAGATTTCTTTTGCGTTTTTGTTGGAGCATTGAAGATGAGGGAGAGGAAGAAGACAACGTTGCAAACTCCTTCAGGGGTGTCTGTCAATGAATGACAGCAATGAAACAGTCAACATTCTCAATGAACATAACACCATGGCAGATAACAATTTGTAGACAGCTGAAAATTACAATACTATCTTAATCTACAAATTCTCTATAATTTTAATTATCTGGGAGATTTTACAGACAGAAATCCTTCAAGTCATATACTATGTTCATACGATAGGTTTACAACATTGGAAAAGCGATTTTCATTGAGATGAAGTTACTTTTAAGCCATCAATGATAAATAAAATCTACCAGCAGTTTTGTTGTTAAATTTAAACCAGTTCTTCTCAGTGAATAACTAGTAGTGTGTTTTTTGACATACAGAAACCCTTGGCTTCTCATAATAAACCATTCGTTCATGTTTCATGATTTCTGATCTCCATCCAATGATTTTAAGCAGTTAGTGATCCTATAGCACAGAAGTTGCATTGTTTCCCCTGTACTGCTCTACAAGTTTGCAATCTTTGAATTCTGAATCCAAATAGATAGTTTCCCAAAAAGGTGTGCTTATATTTCAGACTTCTATTATTGATGTAAAACAACAAAAATACTTTTACACTCCAAATCCAAATGCCTTACGAGAATTGTCCAAAGATCGCAATAGAAATTGGAAGAATGATATTTTACTTCCCTAAATTCTAATCAGTTCTTCCTAAAGAATTCGCAACTCTTATCTCGTAGACAATCACTCTAGCATCACGAATCTTGATTTCCAAATAAAAAATGACTAACTTATGGGTTGTAGTTATGATTGAATGTGCAAGCCATTGCCAGATTTCATATACCTCTGAAGAAAACTTCTAAAGATACAAAGGAAAAATCTGTTATTAAGAAAGAATGTGTTTTCACATCCCTAAAAGCTTGTTCACCAAGTGTTAGCTACAATTTTCTTTGCATTCTAAATGTAGCAGCTAGACGAACCATAGCTCCACAAGATCACGATGCACAGTCATTTATTATCTATGTGCAAAACAAAATGCAAAGGAAAGGGACGAAATTTCCCGCGTTTTTTCCTGTCAAAACACTTTTGTAGATAAGGTTAAGTGTAGTAGTATAAACAAAAAAAAGGAACCTGGAAAGAACGAAGCCAGTCTGGTGACGTTTCTCTGTCAGGAGGAATCTCCATAGCCAGAGAAAGAGATCAAGGAGCCGGAGTCTGCAGGATCGATCGCGTAAGTACAGGAAAACGAGAGTTCTTCTTCCTCTTCTTCTTCTTCTTCTTCCTCTTCTTCTTCTTCGTCGAGTATTTGGTTTTGGGAAATTTTAGAAATACCCCTGAACCATCTATGTATTCTGATTTTATCAAAATACCCCTAGATCATATTTTTCAATTTACGTGTATACCCCTCCTTTGTATTTTCCAATTTATCAGAATACCTGGCCCTTGTATTTTCCAAATTACCAAAATACCCCTCCCTTGTATTTTCCAAATTACCAAATTACCGTCCTTTGTATTTTCCAAACTACCAGTATTTTACCATTTCCTAGATTTACCTACCCCTCATGCGTATATTTCTAATTACCTCTATACCCCTATCACGTATCTTGCAAACTTACCGAAATACCCTTGTTGTTTTGTTCCACACTCTATATGCATCTTTTGTATTTGATCAGCTACCACAAGGCCTTGATATGCTCGTCCAAACTCTATTCATATGTCTTCCTTTTTTTTTAGTAACACTTTTATTACTAGTGGGAAACCTCAAAGTGAGGTGAAAACCCACAAAGATTTTAAGAAAAATATATAAGTGTCGATTAGACACTAAAGAGCTTAAAAGCACTCAATTTAAAGATTGTAAATTTGCAGTGTGATGTCTCTAAGTTGTAGACAATCAAATAGAGATTGCTTGAGGGCTTGCTTAAAGAAGCTAACTTCATGCAGTTGGTTTCGATCAAAGACCTTATTATTGTAGGCTATCCAAATGGTCCAGAGTGCCCAAAATTGTGTCCATTGGAGAAAATAGGAATTGTTGGATAGAGCGCACGGAATTTGTCCAAATAGCCAAAAGTGTTTCCCAAACCTTCAGCTAGGAAATCTGTGATAAAGAGATGCACTTAGTCTTTGTACAAATGATGTAGTGAATGAGCAAGTCCATAATAAGCGTCGGACCGTTTCCAATTGTCACACAAGCATTGTTATGCCCTACTTCCATATATATATATATCTTCAAGTTACCAACATATCTTGAATGTTCCTCCATACATTAAATGCTTCCATGTATTTGGCGGATTACCAAAATAACCCATCTTCCCAAACACCCCATGTTCCATAATATAATACACTTGTATGTTTGAAATTACTAGGATAAGCCTAATTTGATCCACAATATGTCTCTATGTATTTGAATATTACCAAATTAACGTTAAATTTTTTCCATACTATGTGCGTACATGGAAGCACAAGGGATCAATAAAAAACTTGTCCATTTATACACACTAAAAAAGCAAGTTGTTTGTTGTCCCAATTGATCTTTAACTACCAAGATTTACCCAACACATGTATGAAACATTTACGATATTGCGCTTTTTATCAAGGATATTTTATCAACGTAATCATCAAATTGTCTATGAACTTAGCAAATTAGGCATCTAATTCTTTCAATTACAACATTTTCCCACTTTCAAACCACAATTAAACAAACTAAGCTTTTGATATAGGGTGAAAACCAGTGTTGGGCAAAGGCTCTAGCCCCTAACTAGAATTAAAAATGTTTAACCAGCCACTTTCCTATAAGCGATAATGTCAACCGGAACATGTTGATTTCTTTACCTTTTGTACATACCAAATCAAACAAAATAAATTAGCGCATACCAAATTAAATAAATCAACCAGAACAACTACGTCAATCACTCTAGTAAACCGCATATCAAGTTTAAGGAATTAAACAATGAACGAGAAGTTGTTTGGCTCGTGTCAATGATTATATTTGGAATTCTATATGTAGCATCCAAACTCATGACTTCATGGTCAGACGAAAGGATATAAACCCACTTTCATTGGAACTAACCATAATGAAATATAGTATGGGAGCATAATTTTTGGGATCTCTATATGCCATGAAAATTATTCTCTTCCATAAACCACTTGACTAAGTTTGTTGATTAACAAGATTCATAACATTTAGCTAATTGAATGCGGATATGGATATACAAATGCTTGTTAACAATCTTCCATGTCCACCAATTTTATTTTTTTAACTCTAGGGTTAACCCTAACCCAGATTTTCGTTCTCGGTCTCTTGTGCAACATTATGATAGGGAAGGACGTTGTGGTATTTGCCAAGAATGCCATGACCATTACTGATGATAATTTAAATAATAATGGTGGAGAGTTATTAGTAATGCCACAACAACAACAACGTACTATTAATCCCCTCCCCTCCTCCTCCTCTTCATGGTCATCATCATCATCATGGTAAGCAATGGCATATTCATGACCCATTTTCATTACCTTTGAAGGATTGGGTCGAAGATCAAGGAGCATCAATCATCATGTAATAATGTCATGGCCAAGGTCATCTTCATTTCTATCCATTGATTCATTTACTACCCACTACAAATTATGTGTTCATTCCAGTCATTGCAAGTCAAATGTTGCTACTTCCAATACCACCACCACCACCACCAATATTAATCCTAATATTGACCCTCGCTACGGAGTCGATAAACAATTGGTTCCAATAGGTCCCAACCCTCTCCATAACTAATTATCATATATCTAACCCAACCTCATCCTTATACAACCTCCTCCCTAAAATGCATCAATCATATCCTCTCTTAACGCCTATCATCATTGATGGCAGATTATTATTTTGACATTGGCTACCATGACCACAAGGCTCTATCTCTCTCTTTCTCAGTTCGGAGTTTGAAGATGATATGCATGTTATTGATCAAAATGCCACAACATCGTGTCAAGATGACCACCATTGGTTTTTTAATGTCTTGGTGTTGAAGCATATATGATGGGGATCGGATCTATAAATATATATCATCGCTCTCTAACCCAGATTAAAAGAAAGAAGACTCATGTCAATGTCACGCCAAAGTCTGCCCTTGGAGAGTTTTCCCCTTTCCCTTTGTTTAAGATAAAAAGAGAGATAACTTCTTATGAATGATGAAAATGATGATCACTAAACAAAACAACAGTTTTTGCCAAAAAAGAACATATGATCTAGTTTTCTTTTTATCCTTCTTTTTTGTTTGTTGGCATAGGTTCTTCATCTTCTTCTTTGGAGAACCAAATTTTCATTCATTGTCTATAGGTAGGTATACTGCATATAATTTACTAGAACATGCAGTCTTTTTCTTCTATTCATATTGAGCTCAAATCCAACCATATCCATTGAAGTGGTTCACCTTTTCACATTTATGGGCAATACTCAAGTCAAAATGTGCTTTGTTCTATCTATCAGCAAATAACATTAGCATCATCATGATTTTTACAATTTTTAACATATAGTATTACAATTTTTACATACCTTAGAAGGGAGCAGCAGGGAGAAACGATCAGAGCGAAAGCACTGAGGAAAAAAGGGGGAAAGAGCTAACGAGAATGTTTTTTTAAACTTTTTTTTTTGTTGTTCAGTCGACAATTGCTATTTTGCTGACATAGTATAAGACGAACGTTCTATCAAGAAGTTGTGGTTAAACGAATAGACACGAATGATCTATAAACTTATTGGTGATAACAGACACCAAGATCGTGACTTATGTAATATAGTTTAGATAGAAAGAACTAGATGGCAAGAAGCAATCCGTACAGAGAGATTTCCTAACCAAACTTCATATTACTAAATACAACGATAGATTTTTACAATGCCTTCGGTTCCTTTTATAGGTAACCCGAAGGTCTTTTCTCATCAAGAAATCCTACTGCCTATAATTAACAAGAATTACAAAACTTCGTATCTAACTATGTCCTATTCGGCTATCTGCCGAGTCATCGATCCGAACTGCTGATCCGACTCCGATTCTGACTCCGAACATCTTTCCGATTCCGACGCATCCATACTTGTCCGAGTAACACTTGGCACGCCCGTGGGCCAGGACGTTGTCCGGCGAACCCACGAGAACCCTTTAATCTTGCTGCTTTGAGGAAAGATCCTCCTCCATCTCCAAATCCTCGTTTGCATCGTCCTGCAAAATGTCGAATAATGAGGGTTTTGCTTTCTATGTTGCCACGCCTTCCTCGTCTTCGTCTTCATCTTCGGTATCCTCCCCGTCGTTGTTTTCCTGTCGGGTTCCTTTGGTCGATGGTCTTGGCTCCGCTTCTGTTTCTGCTTCTGTATTTGCTTTCGGTGCCCCGAGTCCAGGTGTTTTGGTGACTCTTTCAGCTTCGATATTGTCCAACTCGACGGATGTCTCAACATCATGCTTGTTGAATTCCTGCATGATTCGGTTAATTTCTTCTTTAAAATAAGCCACCATGTCGTATAGGTCCTTAGCAATATCTTCCTGAACTGTGGTCATTGCTTCCTTCAACATCTTGAGGAAGCCTTTGCCCTGAACTTTCCTATTTTCTCTGTCGGCTCTTAATAGTTGAAGCTCCGCGGCTTGTGCCGACCATGTTTGCCAACCCTTCTCCAGTGATTCATTGACCAAATTTAGGGTGTTAATTCGGTGACGTCTAATGATCGCTTGAACCCTGTCATGAGTCATTCTAGCCTCAAACTGTGTTGTTGCCAATGTTTTCCATAAATCAATGATTACCGCATTGGTATGTCCTTCTACCTGCATCAGTTTAGCTTGTGCCTCTAAGAGGTCAAGTCGCCGAGAAACGACGACTGTTTGAATTTCTGCACATTGGTTTTCCAGCTTCGCTTTCTCTTCATTCCAGTTGTTCTGCTGCTGAATTATTTTTCCGTTGATTTCGTTTATCAGTTTGTCTTTACTAGCCAATTGTGTTGTAAAACAAGTCTCTTGGCTCTTGACATACTCTTCCAGTTCCTCGACTTGTTGCCTTGTAGTCTCTTGCTGTTGGGCTAACTGTTGGCGTAAATCTTGCATTACATTATCCTTTTCCCCCAAACATCTGTCGGTCGTCGTTTTTGCCAACTGTAATCGAGCCTCCATTTCCCTGAACCTATCCTCAGTCTTTTCCGCCTTAATTTCTGCCTCTCTTCGTGCTTGTTCAGCTTGGTCCAACCTCTTTTGTAATTCTGAATCCGTCTCCAAAGGTTGTCTTTGTCACTCTGGCTGGAATATCTATTCTCTAGCTTTTTCTAGAGCCACTTCTTCTTCTTGCAGTTTATTTTTCAACAACTGATTTTTTGCCTGCATCCATTTATACTGTGCATTAAGCACATCTGCAGCTGATGTAGCCTGTTTGTATAATTTGGCCATATCCCTGGCCGCTCTACTAGCCTTTTCATATTCTCAGTGTACTTCCACCAGTGCCTAATGTAATGGTGGTATTTGAATGGCTTCACCTCTATTTTTAGCATGTCGCTGTCGACCAATTCTATCCACTTCCGCTTGCTCATTTGGTTTGA
This sequence comes from Azolla caroliniana, assembly GCF_043228905.1. Classification (NCBI taxonomy): domain Eukaryota; kingdom Viridiplantae; phylum Streptophyta; class Polypodiopsida; order Salviniales; family Salviniaceae; genus Azolla; species Azolla caroliniana. Next base: position 15,726,690 of record NW_028230453.1, read on the forward strand.
TAGCTCCACATAATGACTTTTGGATCATTATTTGATCTCTGTGCTCTTGCACCATTCTTTCCGACACTTCTTGCAGTCTTTTAGCTAACCATTCTGTTGGGATTACGGTCCCTTCGGATGGGATGGTCGGATATCGGAGATGAATGCCGACAAGCCCGGTTTCGGTTTCGGAACCGGATGATGAAGACCCCGGCTTCGGAGCCGGATGACGAATGTACCCGGAACGAGATCCGGATGCGGGGACATATCTGTGAATATGTTTGCCAAGGGCCCTTGAGGCTATAGTTGTAAATAGCCCCAAAGTCATATGTGTATAAATATGACTTAGGGCAAACAGTTTTGACGTTGCTACTCATTTTTCTGTTTTTCCACTCAAGAGGAGTGAAGAGAGAGCAGCCGTGAGAGAGATAGAGCGTGAGAGAGGAGGAGGTCGACGCCTCTGTGTATTTCCGCCGCCTGTGGCGAGGACAACGAGCTCAAGGTCGTCGCCTTGCAGCTCGCCATTGTATATTTCTCTGTGCATAGTTTTGGTTTGGAGTCTTGTACTCCCGTGGTTTTTCCCGTCTAGGGTTTTCCACGTTAATCCCTGTGTATTCGTGTTCTTTCTCTGTGGTTCCTATTTTCTGCTGCATTGATTTGTGCTTACTCGGTTGTGGCCGACTGGTGAAGGTTAATCGGAGTGTCGATTGCTCTACAAACTGGTATCAGAGCGACTGCTGCAGAAAATGGAAGGCGGCGGCAGCGGGCAGCCGGGGATGATGGTGCTGAATGCACAGAATTACGCCGACTGGAAGATCAAGATGGAGGATCTTCTGATTGTTCGGGACCTGTACGAACCGATCGACAGGTCGGAAATACCGAAGGGGGTACTTGAGTCGGAATGGAGGCTTTTGAACCGGAAAGCCGTAGCAACCATTCGGCAATACGTAGACGTGAGCGTTCTACAACATGTGGCGAACGACACCAACGCATATGAGATGTGGCGGAAGCTGTCGGGCCTCTACGAGAGGAAGAATGCGTTGAACCGGACCTCCCTGATGAGGAAGATAGTGAACCTCAAGTACCGGGACGGCGAGAGTATGGTGGAACACGTAAGCACGTTCATGGGATTCGTGAACCAGCTTGCGGCGATCAAGTTCCCGTTGGAGGATGCAATGCAAGCCATCATCCTGATGTGTACATTGCCGGAAAGCTGGGAGAACTTGGTGGTGACTCTCAGCACCTCCTGCACCGAAGATAACTTGTCCCTACAAACGGTAAAGACAAGTATTTTGAACGAAGAAGCGCGTCGGAGAGATAAAGAACCGGCCTCCGATCCGAAGATGTTGTTTACCGAATCGGATCGGGGAAGACAATGGAACCGGAGTCCGCAAAGACGGGAGAAGTCGGGGACCCGGTCGCAGTCAAGAGGAAGACCCACATGCTTCCACTGTGGGAAGCCGGGGCACTTCCGAAAGAATTGTCGGCATTACCGAAAAGACAACGGAGCCGACGACACCGATTCGAAGAAGTCTTCGGAACGGAACGGTGCTTACCGGGGAGCCACGGACCGGAATGGTTCGGATCGGCGAGGGCAGGACAAGAAAGGAACGACGGCACTCGCGGCAAGTGAGGAAGAAATCATGCTCATCACCGAAGAAGGTGAGCTAAACATTGCCGGCGATGAGACGACCTGGGTGGTCGATTCCGGAGCGTCGTTCCACCTGACCCCGGAAAGAAGATACTTCTCATCCTACACAGCCGGTGAGCATGGCTGTGTTCGGATGGGAAATGAAGGTACGTGCCGGATCACCGGCATAGGAGACGTGTGGTTGACAACCTCGACCGGATGTAAAATGCTGCTGAAGGATGTCCGACACGTTCCGGAGGTTCGATTGAACCTGATTTCGGCCGGGAGGCTAGACGATGAAGGCTACACAGGTAGCATCCGGAACGGCGTAATGAAGTTCAGCAAGGGGAGCCTGATAGTGGCTCGGGCCTGGAAGATCAACACACTGTACCTGATGAATGCCCGGTTATGTCCGGAAGAGCTGAATGTGGCAGTCGACACTGCCGGTGAGCTGTGGCACAAAAGACTGTGCCACATGAGTGAGAAGGGGATGAAGAGGCTTGCAGAAGACAACCTTATTCCAGTGAAGCATGTGCACCTGGAGAAGTGCACCGATTGCCTGGCCGGTAAGCAGAACCGAACCTCCTTCCACTCAAGGCCACCGACGAGACGTAGCGCACCATTGGAGTTGGTGCACACCGGTGTGTGTCAGGTAGAAACGAAGTCACATGGCGGAGCCCAGTACTTCGTAACATTCATAGATGATCATAGCCGAAGACTATGGACGGCACCGATGAAGACAAAGGACCAAGTGTTGTCCGTCTTCAAAGAACTCCACGCGAGAGTGGAAAGAGAATCCGGCAAGAAGCTCAAAGCGATACGAGCGGATAACGGAGGGGAATACCGGGGACAGTTCCAGGAGTACTGTCGCACGAAGGGAATCCGGCTCGAGTTTACTGTGCCGAAGACGCCGGAACTGAACGGGCTGGCCGAGAGGATGAACCGGACCATAATGGAGAGGGTCCGGAGTATGCTGGCGCATGCGAAATTACCCAAGGGGTTTTGGGCTGAGGCAATGTCGACGGCGACATATGTGATAAACCGATCACCCTCAGTACCTTTGGACGGAGACACGCCGCAGAGAGTGTGGACCGGTAGGGAAGTATCTTACCGGCATCTGAAGGTGTTCGGGTGTCTCGCATACGTGCATGTGGCAAAGGACCGTAGAGGAAAGCTAGATCCAAAGACCCGGCCATGCATATTCCTCGGTTACGGCGACGACGAGTTCGGCTACCGAGTATGGGACCCGGTCGACAAGAAGATATTCAGGAGTCGAGATATCATCTTCATGGAGAACAAGACACTCGCCGACTGGGAGTCGGAGAAGAAGATGAAGAGCTCCAAGTCGACCGGTGAGGATCAACTCTACGAGGAGCAGTCCCGACCGGCAAGGGACCGGTTAGCACTCGAGGATCCGACCGAAGACGGTGAAGAAACAGAACCGGCCGAAGAAGATGAAAATGATACCGGAACCGGCCCCGATCCCGAAATGGATTCGGATGAAGAAGAATCGGAAGAACCGGTTACCGAAGCTCCGGAACGGAGATATCCTCTAAGAGAGAGAAGGGCCCCCCGGAGATTTCCGGAACCAGAGCACGTGCTGCTAACCGACGAGGGGGAGCCGGAGAGCTTTGAAGAAGCAAAGCATGACACCCAGAGCCGCAGGTGGTTGAGTGCCATGCAGGACGAGATGGATTCCCTGCATGAGAACCACACATATGAACTTGTGGAGTTGCCGAAAGGAAAGCGGGCACTTCGAAACAAGTGGGTGTTCAAGCTGAAACCGGGAGATGCCGGAAACCCCCCGAGATACAAAGCCAGGATCGTGGTGAAGGGGTTTCAGCAGAAGAAGGGCGTCGACTTCGACGAGATATTTGCCCCGGTAGTGAAGATGACCTCCATCCGGACGGTGCTGAGCATAGCGGCAAGCATGGACCTCGAGGTAGAACAGATGGACGTGAAGACGGCATTCCTTCACGGTGACCTCGAAGAAGAAATCTACATGCAGCAACCGGAAGGATTCGAGAAGAAAGGAAAGGAGCACCTGGTATGCCGGTTGAAGAAGAGCCTTTACGGACTGAAGCAGGCTCCCCGGCAATGGTACCGGAAGTTCGACTCCTTCATGACCGACGAAGGGCACCTCAAAACGCAGTCCGACCATTGCATGTTTGTGAAGAAGTTCGAAGGAGGAGACTTTCTAATACTCCTCCTGTACGTGGACGACATGTTGATCGTCGGACGAGACCAGGTCAAGATACGGATGCTGAAGAAGGCTCTTCACCGAACCTTCTCAATGAAGGACCTGGGTCTGGCGAGACAAATACTAGGGATGCACATCATCCGGGACCGGAGCAAGAAGCAGTTGTGGCTGTCACAGGAAAAGTACGTGACAAAGGTGCTTAAACGGTTCAACATGTCGAAAGCAAGACCGGTCGGATCGACCCTCCCGGCAAACTGCAAGCTGTCCAACAAGCAAAGTCCCAAGACAAAGGCTGAAAAGGAGGATATGATGAAAGTGCCGTATGCCTCAGCCGTCGGGAGGTTGATGTACGCCATGGTGTGTACGAGACCGGACATAGGATATGCAGTCGGAGTGGTGAGCCGGTACATGAGCAATCCCGGCAAAGAGCATTGGAACGCGGCCAAGTAGATACTCCGATACCTGAAGGGCACGGCAAACGTGTGCCTCCGATTCGGCTTCGGTAAGCCCGAACTCGATGGCTTCACCGATTCGGATATGTCGGCTGATGTAGATACCAGCCGGTCCACATCAGGGTATGTGATGACGTATGCAGGGGGAGCTGTTTCATGGCAGTCGAGGCTGCAGAAGACGGTTGCGTTGTCGACCACGGAGGCGGAGTACATGGCGGCTGTTGAAGCCGGCAAGGAAATAATATGGATGAAGGACTTCATTAGAGAGCTCGGTATCCGGCAGGAGGAGTACCGACTCTACTGCGACAGTCAGAGTGCAATCCACCTTGCAAAGAACGCGGCCTATCACTCCCGGACGAAGCACATCCAGCGAAGATATCACTGGATCCGGGAAAGGATAGAAGACAAGGAGTTCGTGCTGACGAAGGTCCACACGGACGAGAACGGGTCGGATATGCTGACCAAGGTGCTCACGCTCGACAAGCTGGAAGCATGCCGGAAGAGGATCGGATTGGAGAGACATCCCATGCCGAAGTGAAGGGGGAGTTTGTTGGGATTACGGTCCCTTCGGATGGGATGGTCGGATATCGGAGATGAATGCCGACAAGCCCGGTTTCGGTTTCGGAACCGGATGATGAAGACCCCGGCTTCGGAGCCGGATGACGAATGTACCCGGAACGAGATCCGGATGCGGGGACATATCTGTGAATATGTTTGCCAAGGGCCCTTGAGGCTATAGTTGTAAATAGCCCCAAAGTCATATGTGTATAAATATGACTTAGGGCAAACAGTTTTGACGTTGCTACTCATTTTTCTGTTTTTCCACTCAAGAGGAGTGAAGAGAGAGCAGCCGTGAGAGAGATAGAGCGTGAGAGAGGAGGAGGTCGACGCCTCTGTGTATTTCCGCCGCCTGTGGCGAGGACAACGAGCTCAAGGTCGTCGCCTTGCAGCTCGCCATTGTATATTTCTTTGTGCATAGTTTTGGTTTGGAGTCTTGTACTCCCGTGGTTTTTCCCGTCTAGGGTTTTCCACGTTAATCCCTGTGTATTCGTGTTCTTTCTCTGTGGTTCCTATTTTCTGCTGCATTGATTTGTGCTTACTCGGTTGTGGCCGAGTGGTGAAGGTTAATCGGAGCGTCGATTGCTCTACACATTCTACCAGTTCATATGATGTTCCGAACTACAGAATGGTAGCTAGCTCATGTGCTGCTGTCGGGATGTCAGAAAAAGCGAGTGCCTCTTGCACCGTTGCCGTTGATGCTTGCCCTTTTTGAACTCGTGACGTGTCATCTGGATTCACACAAGGTATTTGTGTGGTTTGGGCGGCTTGATCGTTAGTTTTCTTTTTCTTCTGCGCAGGTTGTTCTTGCTTTGGTCTAGAGTATCTTTGGGACTGTTGTTTCACCCTTCGTTGCTTCGGCGGTTGCTGGTCAATGTCGACTCGTCTCGATTCCTGTTGCTGTGATGGTTGCTCGTATGTCATCCCTCATTGTTGCATCCTTTGTGGTTGAGACTCCGGTGGTTGAGTTGGCGATTGCTAGGTAGGTTCGGGTTGCGGTATCGACTGTTGAGACTGCATCGACTGTTGTTGTTCCGATTCTTGTTGGTGCCTTGGTTCCGGTTGGTCAAATTCGGTCTGAGTGGTATCGTCTTGTGTTGATTCTTCTTCCGACCACTCTTCCCGTTGGACTTGTCGTCAGGTTCGGGATGATTGTACCTGAGGCGGCCGATGCACCTCTGATCGGTTTTCCGGCTCTGAAGTCAGAAATAATACCGATAACCAACGAGCAAAAATCGGCTTCATTGGTTTTCTTTTTTGAACTCTGTTCAGTTGCTCTCTCAAAGCATCTGCCGATAGTAGCCCCCAATTGAAAGCTTCGCCTTCATAAGCGACGATAATAGATCCAACCCTCTTTTTGGGCATACAGTAGAATCTGGGACTAACAAACCCTACTTCCAATAAAAATTTTGCAACTTCATGAAAAAACACGTCCCTACCTCCTTGTGTCTAATACGCTTTGGTAGAGGGTGAATACTCACCGAAATAGGACCACAAAACATCCTCTGTGACCTTGTTGACAGCGTCGAACCCACCTCTTGGCATCTCCAACACGACCCTTACCTTCTTATTTGTGATCGTCGAGACATTGATTTCTACCAACAAAGCTTCCGTGTTCGGGTGCGGCTCTGTTTTTGCGACTTTCGAAAATCCCTGTAACTTATTGCGAACAAGCCAGCGGCGCAAGTTGTTAGATACGACAATCAGCATGTTGTCGTCGTCAATTAACAGATCGTCACTCAGTGATGGCTGTGAGAAACGCTGTGGGCTATGGCGACAAAAATTAGAAAACCTATGAGCTCGAATGCGTTTCTACTTATGTGGTGAAACAATCATTACAGAAATAGGTTTTAAGAGATTAATTTTTTGCATGATGCCTAGGGAATAAAAGTACTATTAATGTTGTAATGACTAGGCGTACTAGTGGAATGATGGCTAGAAATAGTAATAATGACTAATAGAATATGCCTCCACTACTTTTACTTATAGCCTTTTGAAATTACTCCAAGAATCTCTTCGTGAGAGTTAGTTATGATTTGGCAAGAAAATATTCTATAGTTAGTTTTATTTATTTATTTATTTATTATTTTACTTTTCTTCCGATTCATCCTTGAATGGATTTTTCGGCATGTGTCCACGATATGGTTTAAGCCAGAAACCATTGACCCATTTCGGTAAAATTTCACCTGATAGGGTTCCTAGTTGATACGTACCATTTTTACTGTTCACGATCCAAACTGGTCTCGTCCATCTATACCGAAGTTTTCTTGGCATCGCCCCCATCTCGGTATGGAAAACCAGTACTGGTTTCCCGATTTTGAATTGAGATTCGGTTTTCCATCGGTGTCGATTTACAAATGCCTTGGTTTGCCTTTGCTTGTGCTCTAAAGCTGTCATAGCTTGTGGTCGATCTTCTTTTAATAGCAATAAAGATTCTTTCCGAATTTGCTCCGACTATAGTTCATTTAATTTTTCGGTTGCTTGTATTCGGAGTGTCGGGATCTGGAATTCGATTGGCATCACTGCCTCCAATCCAAAAGCCATTCAGAAAGGTGTTGATTTAATAGATGTTTTGTACGATGTGCGATATGCCCATAACGCACTATGCAACTTTTGATCCCAGTCCGTACGATTCTCATTTACTATCTTTTTGAGTATCGTCTAGAGGGTTTTGTTTGTCGACTCCGCCAATCCATTCGCTTGTTGATAGTAAGGAGCGCTTTTCTTATGAACCACTACATAGTAGGTAGACAATTCATGAACAAGTTTGTTAATGAAATGCGTACCTTGATTGCTCACTAATTCTATTGGGCAGCCGAATCGACACCATATACTTTCGTACAAATTTTTTGCTGTTGAAGCTACCGTATTATCCTTAAGAGCTTTAGCTTCTACCCACTTCGTACAGTAGTTAGTAGCCACTATAATATATCTATTGCCTGTTCTTACTACTGCCGGTTTGAAAGGACCTACAAAATCCAACCCCCATTTCTGGAAAGGTTCAAGAGGTAACACCGGTTGAAACGACATTCAGTCCCTTTTTGTCGGTTGTCCCATACGTTGGCATAAATCACATTTCCGACAATATTTGACCGCATCCTTCATCACTGTCGGCCACCATAACCCACTGTTCCATATTTTTCTTGCTGTGGTTTCCCCAGCATAGTGTCCTCCTACAATTCCACAGTGCGATTCCTGAAGAATGACCGATTTTTCGAATTGTCGTACTGTTCTTCTCCAAATACCATCTGCTCCTTTATGATACAGAGTGTCATTCAAAAGACAAAAATTACGACTCCGTACCGCCAACCTTTTCCTTTTGTCTGCTGATAGATGTTCGGGTGGTAACCCTGTTGTAAGAAAGATTGTCATTTCTGAGATCCAACCATCCTCACTTTCTTCATTTACACCCTGTGCATTTATTGCTTCCACTCGAAAAAGCTGACCATTCGGAAAATCATCCTTGACACCCGTGCCTTCTTCTCCTGACTCCAGTCGACTGAGATAATCGGCCACTACATGCTGTACTCTTGGCCGATGTAAAATGTCGAATTCGAATTCTTGGAGTAGAAGAGTCCATCTTGCTAACTTGCCGGTTAACTCTTGTTTCGAGACCAAATAAAGAAGAGCCGAATGATCAACATGAAATGTAAAGTTTTTCCCCAAAAGATAGTGTCGAAACTTATTGACACTATAGATCATTCCTATAGCTTCCCTCTCAGTGGTAGAGTAATTTCTTTCTGCTTTTGAGAGTTTCCGACTAGCATAGTAAACTGGCATGTACAAGTCGGTTCGGTTAACTACATTAATGCACTTCCGATTGCGATGTCTGATGCGTCGACAAAAACATGGAATGGCTTATTCCAATCAGGTGGTTGAACGACTGGAACTTTGGACAACATTTTCTTCAGACAATCATATGCATCCTGTTCCACACTTGTCCACTGAAAAGGAACTGTATGTAAGGGAATGGCGATATCCGCAAGATATCTTATCATTTGGTTGTGCCATCTTATCTGCCCCAAAAACTGATTGAGAGCTTTAGCATTTGTGGGTGCCGGTGCTTCCAGTATGGCTTTAACCTTGTCAAAGTCCATTGCAATTCCTTCTTGACTGACAATATGGCCTAATAATGTGCCACTAGTGACCCCGAATGCACATTTAGCCGGATTTAAACTAAGGCGTCCTTCCTGATATTTCTCCAAACATAGTCGTAAATGCTCAAAATGTTCGGTTTTCCGACTATAAACAGCAAAATCATCCAAAAATACTTGCATAAAGGCAGGAATGTAATTCCCAAATATTTCCTATATCACTCTTTGAAATGTCGCCGGAGCGGTCTTCAAGCCAAACATCATTACTATTGCTACAAACATTCCCCATTCTGTAACAAAAGCTATCTTTTCTTGATCTTCCGGATTCATCTGAACCTGATTATAACCACTAAAATCATCGAGGAAACTATATACTTCATGGCCAGCTACGACATCCAATATACCATCCGTAAATGGTGATGTAAACGCATTCATAACGGTAGCCGCATTTAGTTTCTAGTAGTCGACACATACCCGAATTTTGTTATTCTTTTTCGAAACTACGACGATTGGACTTAACCATGTCGATTTTTTCACCGGACGAATAAACCCTACTTTCAAAAGTTTATCTATTTCTTCTTTAACTTTAATAGCATAATTAGGATTTAATCGGTACCTGCATTGTTGAACTGGTTTTGCATCCTTATGCAGGTTGATTTGATGTTGACAAAAAGCTGGATCTAGTCCCTTCATATCTTCAAAAGACTAGGTAAAGACATCCTTATATTGCTTTAATAATGTTGTTAACCTTTGTTTGTCCGCTTCTATCATATCCTTAGCAATGAGTACTGTTTTCAACTCATTGTCCCCATCTTCTTCTACCAAATTTATTTCCTCCAATGCTGAAGCTTGAACTCGTTGGGACACATTCATCTCTCTATCGGTAGCTTCTTGCTGGAGTCGTATTTCCTTCATTGCTTGCTCATCTATTGGCAATTCCATCTGGGAATCCACATATGGCATCAAAGCTTGTAAAATATCTACTTCGAACAAAGGAATGATTTTCGGATTATCATCAAAATACTGATTTTCTTTGACCTCGTCTAATCCTTCCATCATATTGACAAACTTAGCATATACAAGCAAACACTGTTTGCTTGTCGCAACCTTGTTCTATGTCGAAACCCTGATTTTCGTTTTGCCTTTTCTGAATGTTAGTTGATTTTGATTCCAATTTTGCTTGATGTTAGCCGTCTTTAACCACGGTCACCCTAATAACAAAGGATATGCACCCGGAGCTTCCAAATGAAGAATTACTGCTGATATCAAAAAACTATGACCACCCAATGCCACCTCTAATTGGCGGAGTAAACTAATTGGTCGTACCGTAGTGGTATTCGCCATTCTGAGCCAAAATGGGCAACCTTCCCATTTAGTAATTCCCAACCTATCACAGGTGGTTTTATTAATGACATTCACTCCTGGGCCCCCATCGATAATTGTATTTTCGATTTCTTGACCTTGAATTATTACCTTAATTGATGGATTTTGCTCATCCATGATTGAAGGGCTGGTGCTCGACTGACTATAGTTTACCGATACTTGTTTTGACCCCTTTTGGGCAATCAATGTTGCCACTTTTTCGGTAAATCTAGGGACCAACTTAAGTAATCCGGTCAGTGGTAATGACACTTGGCAATCTGCTAAGAGCTTCTAGGCTTCCTCTTGTTCTAGTACAACAATCACTCATGGTAATTCAGTAGCATGGTTAATTTCATTGTCTTGGAGCATTCGGTTTACATTATTTCTGTTTGCTTCCTCTACCCATTCCTTGGCTGCTTTCCACACTGCTTCCTGAATCTCCCACTCGGATTGTTTACTTTTGCTTCTAGTGGTTACTTGCTCTATTTCCGATATAACCATATTAACCGTCGATCCTTTCCCTTTAGTAGGGCACTGATTAGCATAATGACTAGTTTGACGGCAAATATAGCAAGTAGGAACAAACGTTCCACTTCCCTCGCCTTGCTCAAACTGACTAGTCCCATCATTTTGCATAAACTGTTGACCATCATTCAGCGATTGCTGAAACTGTCGTGAGGTTTTCGGCTTGTAGAATTTTTTATTTTTATACCGGTTCTGCTTAAACTGTCCTCCATTTTGCTGTTGTTGATGCATATTCGGTGGTACTGAGAATTCTTGATTTTGTTGAAAATTATTTTGTTAAAAATTATTTTGTTGAAAATCTTGATTGTGCTGAAAATTACTTTTTTGGAAAGACTGATTATTTTGTTGAAAAGCTGGATTCTGCTAGAATTTATTTTGCTGAAAGGTTTTATTTTTTTTGAAAATTATTTTGTTGAGCTTGTGGAAAACTATTTTGTTGGTATCCATTATTGAATGAATTCTGGTTATTGTGGTACCCATTTTCCGGAAAAATTTGTCTTACCGGAGCCGTCGTCTTATTAAGCAAGTTATACTCACATTGCTCGACCGAATAAAGTTTAGAATGACATATTGTGCAATGTGTTCGCAAACTACACTCGATCGTTGAATGACCGGTATTTAAACAAGTAGTACACTGAACTGCTTGTCGAAATTGTAACTCCTCCATCGTTGGCAGTGTACGATTTAGTGCTGACATATCCATACTCCGTACATTTATCGGCTGTCGGCCCATAGCGATTGCCTTATCAATCACTTGCTCGATATTTTGATTCCAAAAATCGAACACCTTCAGTGTTGTTCGTAATGGTTCCCGAATTGCTTCAAGGAATACATCCTTCAATTCATCATCCGGAATAGGCCTAGAAATTTGCAGTTGCAAATTCTGAAAACAAATCACGAATTGAGACACCGTTTCCTGTTGCTCCTAATACAACGCATAAAATTGCGCTATCAGATCTTTTTGAGGTATTTGACGATGAAATAACTGCAAAAATTTGTTGTTCAATTGTTCAAATGTAGAGTCACACCATATAATCTAGGGTCAGTACTTCCTGATTTAACTGATAGCCAATCTTCCGACGAAAATCAGCCAGAAGCGGTATCATTTTACGATATCTGGAGTGAGGACAATATGTCTTATCCGTACTCAAAGTTTCACGAGGGAGCTGATGCTGAAGCGCATGTGAGGGATTTCATCGTCAAATCTAGAGTCACACCATTTGGTTTATGATGAAGATAATGCATTGATTGGTACATCTGAGGATGACGAGGAGGAATCTTCATTGTATATTAGTTATAATAGTGATTCTCTGTAAAGTAGTGATCATGAATGTATTTTTGGCTATTAAGTGTAACTACCTTTCGCATGTAACAAATCGAGTAATATAAAAGCATGTGTTTTGAATTCTTTTGATTCCTATGAATATCGTTTCTTATAAAAAAACATTGGTTGTAAAGTTTGTGATATAAATTAAACCCTAAACCTTTTGAAATTCCTCTTTTTTTATTTATTTTAAAATCACGAAAATGGTGGATTTTCAACCTTTTTCATAGTATATTTGAGAATGTATGATACTAGTATCAATGTGTTTTGTAATATCACTAAAAAAGTACTAAAATCAAACAAAATAATCCTTGTCGTTCCATTTATGCGCGATCCTTCCACTTGTGAACACGAACGTGTTTAACAATTAATCAGCCGACGAGTCAACTAGTCAACTCTTGGTTCGACTGTCTAGTCGGCGTTGTCATCGACCATTTGGTCGGCTCGACTAGTCGGTCGTGTCTTCAACTTGGATCGCATATATAATGTTGTCGACTCCCCATGTTGACTCTCTCTCAGTCGACTCTCTGTGACATCGACTATCGACTCTCAATCCAACGGTCAACTACTCCATGTCTTTGATTGTCGGCTCTCGGCCCGACCAATCGGCTCCTCCCATAGGAGGGACATATTCCTAACAAATTCCCATTGTTGAGAACACGACTGTCTAGGTGCGGAACAATCTCAACACTCTTCTATGTGGAGATCATTAATAGATGACCTGAAGAAGATTGATGGCAACTAGAAACAGAATCAACAAGGAAGATCAACAAGAACGCAAGAGAGAGAGAGACGTTAGGCACAAGATGAACTATATTTGCAACAACCAAAAAGCTAGGTTCCAAAATCAATTTATATATGTACTTACTAGCTTAGGGCAACAACCCTTCTCACTATTTACATAAATAGCCTAAACCTAGTGTGTACAAAAGGAGACAATGTGATTACGTTCATTAGAGGCCCACATTCAACACTCCCCCGTAATGGACATATACATCAAAAATCTGTAAATCGAAATAAATGTACAATACAAATTGATACAAGGTTTTTTTAACAGATCGAAAATTTCGTTCGAGTCGGTGAACTTCATAGTTTCACGACCATCGCGTACATCAGGCAGCCGACTGCCGATGCATACGATACTAACTTCATAGTTTCCCCCTCCGAACTGGATGTCGGGCAATCTCTCTAAGATAGCCGAAGGCTAATGGGAAGTGAAGTCGAAGTAGATTTTGCTAATTGCATGTTGAAGCGTTCGAGGACATGTCTAATATAGTCGGATTAGGACAAACACAATTTTCTTCAATTTTGATTCTGACTAATCTTCATGCGAAGAATGTGTCTTGTCGAACCAAGGTCTTTCATGGCAAACCTCAATTGCAGTTGCCGAACGAGTTCGGCAAGCTCTTCGGCTTGCCAAAAGGAGATTAGCATGTCGTCCATGTAGATGATGAGGAACATGGGTGACCTATCTCGAGATATTTTCATGAAGAGACGATGGTCCTCATCACTCTTCGAGAAGCCGACTGACTTAATGAAGTAATCAAACTTCTTATACCACTATCGTAGTGCCTGTTTTAGGCCGTATAGACTCTTCATGAGTCGGCAAACTAGATGTTCCTTGCTGGGTGCCACAAAGCCTTTCAGTTGCTCCATATAAATTTCCTCCTCTAGATCACCATGGAGGAATGCCATTTTGACATCTAGTTGAATCAACTCCAAGTCCTCGGCTGCCACAACGTCGAGCATGAATCTAAGGGTTGACATTTTCACCACTGGTGAAAAGATTTCATTACTAGATGCCGATGCTTCTCCATATGACGTCGGTTCTCTGGCGTTTGTAAAGAAGATTCCAGGAGAGTATCTCTCCGGGGGTTGCGATAGTCTCTCGAATCTTCAAGGTATGATTGCACTAGTCACATCGGGTGTTGAAGTCGGATGATCTAGAGCCCAAGTATTCGCATGTTCCGAGTCGAGCGTTGTCGAGTCAGGAGGGAGGATTCAGCTACCCGTGAAGCCGATCTCGTGTTATGGGTTGGGCCTTCATGAAGGGTCGACACTTCGGAAAAAGTTACCCTTCGAACTTCAATAGACCTTTCGGCCATTGTATGCATAGCCGATTCATCGAACACTATGTCAAAACTTTGAACGTTTTGTTTGTGCTCAGGGTTCTAGAGTCTATATCCGATTTTTCCATCTGGTCCATAACCAAGGAAAATGTTGGGAAGTCGGTCCCTCTGGATGGGATCCAGTTATGAATGAAGGGGACCCGGTGAGAATCGGAAGAGATCCGAAAACCGGATCGGATGGACCCGGGGAGAACCGGAAGAAAAGTCATATTTGTAAATATGTTTTAAGTAAGCCTATTGAGGCTATATTTGTAAATAGCTCTAAGTACATATGAGTATAAATATGACCTAGGGCAATCACAGAAGAGTGTGGTTGTCATATTGTTGTATGTCCATAACTCTTGTATAGAGAGAGATAGATACAGGGCGATACTTTGTTGTAACCGCCACTTGGCGAAGATATAGAGCTCGAGGTTGTTGCCTCCGAGGCTCCGGTACCACCACAACTCCAGTATGGCGGGGCGGAGCACATGAATGCCTTCAAGGGTCTAATACACCAAGCAACCTCGTTGGAAGTACCTATTCCTAATGAGGTACTCGCATTGCTCCTGCTCGGTTCCCTCCCGGATAGTTGGGAGACGTTTGTTGTCACGGTGGGCAATGCCGGGCCGGAAGGAAAAACAGTTGTCCCTAGCAAGGGTAAAATCAAGCTTGTTAGATGAAGAAGCTTGTTGGAAGGACCAGGAGTCTGAAACCGATCCGAAGGCCTTGGTCACGGAAGATGACCACAACCGGGGAAGAGGCGGGTATTGGAGTCCCCAAAACCGGGACAAATCGGGGACGAGGTCGAAGTCAAGGGGGAGGCCTACTTGCTTCTACTATAGGAAGCCAAGGCACTTCCAGAAGAATTGTCGGCATTTCCGGAAAGAGAAAGAAATCGACACTACCGATTCGAAGAAGAGTTCGGACCGAAACGATTCGGACCGGAGAGGCCCGGATCGGAAAGGAACGTAGGCAATCGCGACAAGTGAAGAAGAACTGATGCTCATTACCGAGGAGAATGAGTTAAACCTTGTCAGCGACGAGGCAACATAGGTTGTCGATTCCGAGGCATTGTTCCATCTGACACCAGACTGGAGGTGCTTCTCATCCTACACAACCGGAGATCATGGTTGTGTCCGGATGGGGAATGAAGGTACATGCCGAATTGTCGTCATAGGAGATGTGTTGTTGATGACATAAACTGGGTGCAAGTTGTTGTTGAAGTATGTCCGACACGTTCTGGAGGTTCGACTGAACCTGATATTAGCTGGTCGGCTAGATAATGAAGGCTACACGGGGAGCATCCGCAAAGGAGTCATGAAGTTTAGCAAGGGAAGCTTGATCATGGCTCGAGCCTAGAAGATCAACACGCCGTACCTGATGCATGCCCGGATATGCCAGGAAGAAGTGAACGCAACATTCGACACTACAAGTGAGCTGTGGCACAAGAGACTATGTCATATGAGCTAGAAGGGGATGAGAAGACTTGCCGTAGACAACCTCATTCCAGAGGTGAAAGACGTGCATCTTGAGAAGTGCACCAATTGCTTAGCCGACAAGCAAAACCGAACCTCCTTCCGGTCAAGACCGATGATGAGACGGAATGCACCACTTGAGCTGGTGTATACTGATGTGTGTCAAGTGGACATGAAGTCACATGCCAGATCACAGTCCTTCGTGATGTTCATAGATGACCACAGTCAGAAGCTATGGGTCTCACCACTGAAGAGGAAGGATCAAGTGTTATCCGTCTTCAAGGAGCTCCACGCGAGAGTGGAAAGAGAAACCGATCGGAAGTTGAAGGCGGTTCGAGCAGATAACGAAGGAGAATACCTAGGGTAGTTCGAGGAGTACTACCGGTCAAAGGAAATCCGACTTGAATTTACCGTATCGAAGATGCTAAAACTAAATGGGCTAGTCGAAAGGATGAACCAGACCATAATGGAGAGAGTCTGGAGCATGCTGGCAGATGCAAAGTTACCCAAGAAGTTTTGGGCTGAGGTGTTGATGACGACAACCTATGTGATAAACAGATCACCCTCAGCACCCTTGGAAGGAGACTCACCATAGAAAGTATGGATCGGTAAAGATGTATCTTACCGGCATCTGAAGGTGTTCAGGTGTCTCGTCTATGTGCATGTGGCAAAGGAAAAGAGAGCAAAGTTGGATCTGAAGTCCTGGCCATGCATATTCCTTGGATACGGCTATGATGAGTTCGATTACCGGGTGTGGGATCTGGTCGACAAGAAGGTTTCTGGAGTCGGGACATAGTCTTCATGGAAGAGAAGACTATTGCCGATTGGGAGTCGGAGAAGAAGATGATGAACTCCGGATCATCCAATGAAAACCGGCTTAAGGACACAAGTATTTACCCTTTGAAAACTGAATGTTAGCTGGTAATCGGATGACACTCGACGAACCGGCCGTATTCGAACAAGAAACTGAACCGACCGAAGAAGAAGAAGAAGAAGAAGAAGAAGAAGACACCGAAAACAGACAAGATCTCGAGGTAGAGCAACTAGACGTAAAGACGACGTTCTTCCATGGTGACCTCGAAGAGGAGATCTACATGCAACATCCAGAAGGATTTGTGAACAAAGGGAAGGAGCATTTGGTGTGCCGGTTGAAGAAGAGCTTATACGGTGTTGACAACTGACAAGCTGGACGCGTGCCAAAAGCAGATCGGGCTGACGAGACATCCCATGCTGGAGTGAAGGGGGAGATTGTTGGGAAGTTGGTCCCTCCGGATGGGATCCGATTATGAATGAAGAGGACCCGGTGAGAACCGGAAGAGATCCGGAAACCGGATCGGATGGACCGGGTGAGAACCGAAAGAAAAGACATATTTGTAAATATGTTTTGAGTAAGCCTATTGAGGCTATATTTGTAAATAGCCCTAAGTTCATATGAGTATAAATATGACCTAGGGCAATCACAGAAGAGTGTGGTTGTCATATTGTTATATGTGCATAATTGTTGTATAGAGAGAGAGAGAGATACAGAGTGATACTCTGTTGTAACCACCGCTTGGAGAAGATACAGAGCTCGAGGTCGTTGCCTCAAAGTTTCTAATTGTACCCTTTTCTTCATAGTGATAGTTGGAGTCTATAGGCTCCCATGGTTTTTCCCATTCAGGGTTTTCCACGTAAACATCTTGTGTACTCTCTATCGTTCTGTGTGTACTCCCTAAACCCTAAACCCTATTTCCCATTTCTGTGTTTCATTCTCATTGAAGTGACTCATTACTCGATTGTGTCTGAGCAATATTTCAGGTTATTTCTCTTCAGAAAATACATTTCCTGGACCTTGGTGCAAGTTTATGGCAATCATCTTTCGGTATGAGGGCGTATGCCTCAAAACCGAAGATCCTCAGCTTGTCGTAATTCGGTTTACTACCGGTCCATAATTCCTGAGGTATCTTAAGTCCTAGAGGCCTACTCGACGATATATTGATAATGTGTACTATCGTAAGTAGGGCCTCCGCCCAGAAGCCATCCTACAATCCAAAGTGTTAGAGCATGGAAATTATCCTTTCTTGAATTGTTTGATTCATCATCTCGGCAATTCCATTCTGCTCTGGACTATAGGGTGTCGTATATTCATGTTGAATTCTGCGTTGTTGAAAATTTTTGACAAATTCTTCAGATTTGAACGCTCCTCCATTATCGGTTTGAAGGCATTTGAGTTTTCGACCGGACTGATTTTCGACCATAGCGAGCCAATCCAAGAAAATCGAGAACACTCAATCTTTGGTCTTCCTTCTGTGTCGATTTGTCAATAAATCTGACGAAATACAAGGCATTACCGAGAGACTTATGTTGCATAGGGCCACAGACGTCCGAGTGGACTCAATTCTCTCGGTGTTGACGTCGGGTGTGATGTGGCTATGTGTTTGTCGTACTGAAAATGCTCGTCGAATTGATGATTGGAGAAGGAGAGTTAGGGAATGTATCCGACTCTAGATAGATGCATGATGCCGACCTCTTGAGGTGTTTGAGTCGGCCGTGCCATACGGATGACACGGGAATGTCGACCAAAAACAAGTCACCCTCTGTAACGGAATGAGGAGCTGGAGTGGTTAGGATGCAGCGGAAGGATTGTGTGTGTGTGCACGTAAAGCAAAACAGAGAGAGAGAGAGAGAGAGAGAGAGAGAGAGAGAGAGAACTTAAGACAGAGTTAAAAGATTGTATATTACATTAACCAAAAATACTTCCAACAGTAACTAAGTTACAAGGGGTTGGTTTAAATACCAACTAAGCTAGGCTAAGTGCCCTTTCTACTATTTACAAAACTAGCCTGGTATGCCCATGAGCTAGTGTGAAACCTATTACTATGGGAAGTTTAGTTCGACTCTCAACACGCCCCTTCGAACACAACTTCCATCTCTCAAAAAGTTGTTTTGGTTTGGTCTTCAAATTTTGGCTTCTAGAGTTCGTAATCCAATTTCTGGCGTTCGTAATCCTCAAACTAGATTGTTTGGCTTTTCGGCTTCGTGCTGGGTTCAATTAACTACGTGAGACGTACTCATGTATCGTTCTATGTTACGTCCATGTCGCCTGTAGTACTCCCCCTCAAGCTCGGCAACGTGGATGTCATGAGACCAAGGTCCGATGCGAATTGCCCGAGTTTGGCGACTCCTAAGGCCTTCGTAAAATAATCACCCATCGGGAGGTGTGTATTGATATGTTGTACATCAATTTCTTCGGCCTGTACGTGCTCGCAGATGAAGTGGTAGTGCACTTCGATATGCTTAGTATGCGAGTGAAATACGGGGTTCCACGCCAAGTAGATGCTACTCATGTTGTCACAGTATAGGCGAATCAGATCTTTGATAGGTACGCTGAGATTCTTCAGTATGCGCTTGAGCCATATGGTTTCGCATGTGACGACTACCGCACGCCTATATTCAGCTTCCGTGCTCGACAGTGCGACTGTCGGTTGCTTCTTACTGCTCTAGGAGGTTGCTCCACTACCAAGGGAGAAGACGAATCTGGATGTCGATCGTCTATCCACTTTGTATCCTACCCAGTCCGCGTTTGTGTATCCTTCAAGTCGAATGGTCGTATTTGATTGATACATAATGTCGTAATCCATCATTGTACTAATATACCAGAGTATCCTCTTAGCGCAATCGAGATGAAAGTTTCACGGATTTTGCATGAATTGACTAACTAGGCCGACCGAATAACTTAGGTTTGGTCGCGTAATGGTGAGATAGATTAACTTGTTGATTAGTTGACGATACTGAGTTGACTCGCACTCCGCTGTGTCGGAATCGGCATCCATCATGAGATTATGATCGAGAGGGGTAGACACAGGTTTGCACTCGGTCATTCCAAACTTGTACAGAAGGTTGAGAATGTAGTGCCGTTGAGAAATCATTATTCCGACTAGTTTTCGAATTACTTCAATGCCAACGAAGTAATGGAGCTCGTGCATGTCTTTCATTTCGAATCTGTTGGAAAGAAGTGATTTGACCTTGTCAATCTCGGTGAGATCCTTTCCTCTCATGACAAATCATCCACATAAAGGATGATGACAATCGGGTTATCCGACTCATTTTGGATGTACAGGGAAGTATTGTATTTTGACATTCGAAATCCGATCTGATGAAGATATTGCGTGATCTTTGAGTGTCACACATGTGGTGCTTGTTTAAGGCCGTAGAGAGGCTTCTTGAGTCGGCACACGACGTTCAGATGATTGTGCGATTCAAAACCAGGTGGTTGGATCATATACACCTCCTCTTCCAATTTGCCTTGAAGAAAGGCGTTCTTGACGTCCACCTGGTGGAGGTGCCACACAGTTGTCATCTTTGCCACTGGGGCAAAGGTCTCTTCGTAGTCTATGCCGTGCGTTTGCGCGTATCCTTTCACAATGAGCTGTGCTTTAAAGCAATTTACGGAGCCGTCGACATTGTGTGTAAATCCACTTGTAGCCAATTTCTTTCTTGTTCGTCGTGTGAGGAACGAGATCCCATGTCTCATTTTTGCATATGGCTTGCATTTCTTCATTCATCGCATCGACCTATTGCGGCTCCTTTATGGCTTCGGAAAGCGTCTCCAGCTCTCGTATTGACACTACCTTCATCATGAAGGCGTAATGGTACACCATATAATGGTTGTAGTTGAATCGACTTACGTGGTTCTTTTCACGGGTGGATCAGCAGACTTTCTCGTTTGCGGATGTTAAGCCTTTCTTCTCTCCATTTGTCCGGATGATTGGGATGTCCGGATGCTAAGCCGTGTCGTAATCGGGCTTTCTTCGTACATGTGCGTTGTCGTGCCTTTCGGCTCCGGATCGTTGCGTGAGTCGGGTGGGAACCGCTGGGGTTTTGGACTAGGAAGAGGAGAGTTTTAAGGCTAATAAGAATATAAATATGTTGTAAGAAAGAGTTATAGCAAACTCGTGAATCCCACGAGTGTATTGTATTAGATTAATCAATATGAATATAAGAATATAAATTTGGGTTGAAAGAGAATGATATAGAATCCTCGTGAATCCCACGAGTATAGTTTATTAATTGGTGTTTTTTAGAAACATATCCAGTTTCCAAATATTTTTCACCCAATTACATTGTGCTTCCCATCCTTATGTAGTGATGAGGAAGTCTTAGTAATCCATGCTTTTTCTCTAACTATAGACCCCATGCTTTTCCTATAGATAGACTATATGCTTTATCTAAAGTGATCATGCTTTTTTCTAACTTGTGCGTTTTTTATCATGCACGCTAGATGTGTATGTGTAGCTTTTTCTTTTGTTATGCGTTTTTCTAATGTTTATCCTAGCGTGAATTTACCTTTCTATGTGGGACATCTATGCTTTAACACTAATGAAATGCTAGTGTAATGGTAAGACATTACATTATTAACATGGAGGTGCAAGGTTTGAATCTTGCCCTATGCATGTTCCATTTATTTTGCTATTTTCTTCTATTTCTTCATTTTTTATTGAATCTAATACTATATACGTTTTTCACGTAGTGTACAAAATACACTACAACAGCGTGAGCCCATCTTTGTCTTCTATCTCCATTTCGGCGGATTTTGGGTCGAGCGGAGTTTGAGTCGAAGTTGTTTTTGGTGCGTACCAGAATGTGGACTCGTCAAAAATGACATCTCGACTTACACGAGCTTCTCGGGTAGATGGGTTGTAGCATTTGTACCCCTTCTGTTCGAGTGAGTATCCTACGAGGATGCATTTCTCCGACTTCGGGTCGAGCTTTTGTCGTGTGTCGTCGGGAATATGTACGTCAGAGATTGCGCCAAAAATGCCGACATGTGATAAGTCCGGCTTCTTTCCCGAGAACTTCCCATGAGGAGTTATGTCGTGTACTCCTAAGAGTGTGCACCTATTCATGAGGTATACCGTCGTGTTCGCCGCTTTTGCCCAGTACGATTTTGGCAGGTTCTTCTCATTCATCATAGCTCGAGCGGCTTCTACTATGAGTCAATTTTTACGCTCAACTACGTCGTTCTACTGAGGTGTGTGACGACATGAGAATTCTCGTCGTATTCCTTCCTTTCGGAGATACGTTGTAAACTCATCCAAAAAGTATTCTTTGCCTCCATCTGATCGAAGTTAGCGTACATGCTGACCCGTAGTTTTTTTCGACTTCGGCCTTGAACCTCTGGAAGTGTCCGAACACTTCGCTCTTTTGTCTCATCAGGTAGACTCAGTTGTGCCTGGAGAAGTCGTCGATGAACGTGACGTAATATCAGCATCCGCCGAGTGTGCTTGTCTGGGCCGATTCCCATACATCTGAAAGTACAACATCCAGGATCCCTTTACTCACATTTTGCTCTTTCGGAAATGGATTTCGGCATTCTTTCCAAACTGGCACGCTTCGGATACGCCCGTAATCTCCTTCGCAGTAAAATTCGGGAGTCTGATTACGATTCTCTTGTGCCACAGATTTTTGGAGATTGATGTGGCCGATTCTCTTGTGCCATAGATTTATATCGGTTTCGACTTTAAGGCCCTTTGTGAACATTGTTGACTTTACCTCATTCGATTCAAGGATAAACATATGGCCTTCTCGTCGACCGTGGGCTATGACTTGTCCGCCCCTTTCAATGAAGCACCCGTCGTTGCTGAATCATACCTGCATTCCTTGTTCAACAATCTGGCCGACCGAAACCAGGTTTTCGGTGATGGTAGGGACATGCAGTACGTTCTTGAGATAGGTTTGTTTGTCGTTGTTTCCGAATGGGACGTTCTCGATATGCTTTATTGGATGAGTCGTCTATCTCGACATATCTGGGTTGTTTAGGTTTTCGTAATTCCCGAAACCAATCTTCATGAGACGTCATGTAGTTAAATGCTCCCAAGTCAACAAACCATATGTTATTTGAGGTGGAGGCGCTAGTTGAGGCCTGTTCTGACATCGAGTGTGCTTCGTGCCTCATTACGAATATTTCACCACGGTCGCCAGTGTCGTAGTGTAGGTTGCACACTATGTGGAAATTATATTTTTGTCCCTCCGGATAGAGAATGGAGTGCTCGGTGAGAACCGGAAGAAAACGGCATACCGGCAAGGAGGAAAACGGCATACCGTGGTTGAGATTCGTGTTGTAATTTGTAAACATTCTGCTACGATCGTCGTAGTTGGAATTCGATGCATAATTCGTGAGCTGTTAGCTAGTTGACGTCGAGTCTCGTACCTTTTTCCAACACTCCTCTTCATAGTGGCCATGTTTTCCATAGTACCAGCATTCGATTGGGTTGTTACAATTGCTTGATCCGAAGTGATGACTCCCCTTTCTGTGAAACTCTCTAGGACCATTCCTGTCTACTTGCCATTGGTGGGAGTTACGCTCTTGAGTCTGCCAACCATTACGACCTTGTTCGAATCGACCTCCATTTCCACGACCGAAATTTCTTCTATCATCTAACTGGGAGTAGAGCATATGACCCTTTGGTGCGTTGTTCCTTTTTCCTCAATCAACAATATTGATTGGAGATCGAAAAATGGAGGGTTCTCCCTTGCAAGGATGGCCGATCTAATCGAGCCAAATCGGGGTGCTAAGCCGTCGGGGCATATTTGCACCATCTCGTCATCGTCGATTACAAAATTAATCAAACAAAGGGCATCACACAACTCCTTGATCTTTAAGGTATAGCCTATGATCGACCTGTCCCTCTATTGCATGTTGTTTAGCTCCTGTTGAAGTTGGAGCTTTTGTGCGGCCGTGTTGGCCACAAAAATCTTCTTGGAGGTTTTCCCAAGCCTCTTTCGCTGTTTTCGAATCTCGAATATAGCCAAGCATATGATCATGAACGCATGATACAGGGCAATACAACACTCGGCTTGCGGCCTGTTCCCAAGCGAGATAGTCTACGTGTGTTGGGTTGGGTTGAGTTTCGTGAGCTCCTTCAATGTAGCTCCAGTAACCTTGTCCGATAAGGTATTGATGCATCTTGTATTCCCAAGATGCGAAGTTTGTTCTGTCAAGCTTCTCGGTAGGAAGAGCGCTTCCCATCTAAGTGTTCATTATGTCGATACTTCTTTGTTGATGAGCCGGTTCTGTTGAGTTGACTAAGTAGGCCGACCGAATAACTTAGGTCTGGTCACGTAATGGTGAGATAGATTAAGTTGCCGATTAGTTGACGATACTGAGTTGACTCGCACTCCGTTGTGTCGGAATCGGCATCCATCATGAGATTATGATCGAGAGGGGTAGACACAGGTTTGCACTCGGTCATTCCAAACTTGTACAGAAGGTTGAGAATGTAGTGTCGTTGAGAAATCATTATTCCAACTAGTTTTCGAATTACTTCAATGCCAACGAAGTAATGGAGCTCGTGCATGTCTTTCATTTCGAATCTGTTGGAAAGAAGTGATTTGACCTTGTCAATCTCGGTGAGATCCTTTCCTCTCATGACAAATCATCCACATAAAGGATGATGACAATCGGGTTATCCGACTCATTTCGGATGTACAGGGAAGTATTGTATTTTGACATTCGAAATCCGATCTGATGAAGATATTGCGTGATCTTTGCGTGCCACACACCTGGTGCTTGTTTAAGGTCGTAGAGAGGCTTCTTGAGTCGGCACACGACGTTCAGATGATTGTGCAATTCAAAACCAGGTGGTTGGATCATGTACACCTCCTCTTCCAATTTGCCTTGAAGAAAGGCGTTCTTGACGTCCACCTGGTGGAGGTGCCACACAGTTCTCATCTTTGCCACTGGGGCAAAGGTCTCTTCGTAGTCTATGCCGTGCATTTGCGCGTATCCTTTCACAATGAGTCGTGCTTTAAAGCAATTTACGGAGCCGTCGACATTGTGTGTAAATCCACTTGTAGCCAAATTCTTTCTTGTTCGTCGTGTGAGGAACGAGATCCCATGTCTCGTTTTTGCATATGGCTTGCATTTCTTCATTCATCGCATCGACCTATTGCGGCTCCTTTATGGCTTCGGAAAGCGTCTCTGGCTCTCGTATTGATGCTACCTTCATCATGAAGGCGTAATGGTACGCCATATAATGGTTGTAGTGGAATCGACTTACGTGGTTCTTTTCACGGGTGGATCAGCGGAGTTTCTCGTTTGCGGATTCTAAGCCTTTCTTCGCTCCATTTGTCTGGATGATTGGGATGTCCGAATGCTAAGCATTTCTTAGCTCCATTTGTTCGGATGATTGGGATGTCCATTTTACTACGTATCAAGTTATGTGAGTATGAAACTTGAGAAGATGGGGAAACAAAATTGTAAGATATTCCACATAGACAGGACAACATCGAATCCACCAATATATAAGCAAACCTAGAACCCATTACTTCATGTATGTATGTTTGGAGCACATAACGGTGTCGTGAAGATTTTCGACAACGGTGTGAAAATCACATAAAATGTACGAAATCGAGTGTAATTCATATAAAACAATAATGAAGATGCTAATTTTAAATAAGTTTAATATCTTAGTACAAAAAGATCGAGGTCTTGAAGAGCTTTCCGATGCACTTTACTACATAAGAAACGGACATCGAAGTGTCAACTTATGTGGGTATGAAGTTTGCCAAAAGAAAAAGAAAAAAATAAAATTGTGAAATATCCCACATAGATAGGAAAGTTAAGGCCTTGGCTATATAAGCACATTGAGATCCCTTATTTTTCATTTGTGCTAAGAGCATTTTGACCACTTTGTCTAGATTGATAAATGTGGCCAAATTCCAAAAAACCGACTAGCAATAAAATGGAACCAGTCGGTAATGGATCGGAATTGACCGCAAATCAATTCGGAATCGGCCAGTAAGCAATTTGGAACCGGCCGAAAAGCAAACAAGAACTGGTCGGTAAGCAAAACCGGAATCGGTTACTAAGCAAACCAGAACTGGTCGGAAAGCAAACAGGAACCGGTCGATAAGCAAACCAGAATCGGGTGGTAATCAAATCGGAACCAGCGAAATCGACAATTAGATGGTGTCGAAAATCGGGCGAAACCAAAAACCGACGACCGGACGGGACTAGTGATCGGGCGGAACCGGTGACCGAATGAGGCTGGACGTGGACCGGACGGATCAGTCGGGTCTATTGATCACGGTTCATGGTGTCTTAAAAATATTTGGTCCAAAAGCCTAATAGTATTTTGTGCATAAAAGAAAAAGATGTAAGCAAGACTCGAACTTAACACCTCCAAGATAGGAAGCAATAGGCTTACTATTAAGCGAAACCATTTCTTTAGAGATTTTATTTTTATCATTATAACTTTACATGTAAATTCTCATACATGAGAGCTAAAATGAGTGACATGGTTATCATGCACCACATATAATACATGAGCGCCAAATGGCAAACATGCATGTCTTGTACCTATAAAAGCGAGGAGGAAAAAGATGAAAGGGTAATGTAAATTTTTTATCAAGCAAGCTTTGTACTTTAAATCAAAATTAATATTAAGAAGAAAATTTGTTATCCTTTTGATGATATACCTTATTCTTAAATCTAAAGTCAAGAGTTCAATCTTAATCTCTCTCTCAATAAAAAATCAAGCATTCGATCTTATCTCAATCTCTCTCTCTTTCAATCTAACTTAAATCCTTTCTCACTTAAAGCTAGTAAAACAAGTTGAGTCCTTCCGGTCCAGAACCCCAACGGTTCCTCTTCACGATCTGCACATAGTGACGGATCTTCACGACATAATTATCTTAACAACCTTCACCATACACTTCAAATGGATGGTTGATCTTCACGTCGGGTTCACCACTTAATTATGTCGTGAAGATCCGTCACTACGTGCGAATCGCGAGGTGGAATCGTCGGGGTTTTGGACCGAAAGGATTCAAAGTTGCATTAGCTTTGGCGCAAAAGGAATTAAGATAGATTGAACGAGAGAGAGATTGAAATAAGATAGAACGCTTGCATTTAGATTAAGAGATTAAGATTAAACGCTTGACTTTAGATTTGAAGAACAAGGTATATCATCAAAAGGATAACGAATTTTCCTCTTAATATTAATTTTGATATAAAGTACAAAGCTCTTAATAAAAAATTTCCATTATCCCCTTTCATCTTTTCCCTCCCCCTCTCTTTTATAGATGCCCTCATGCATTTGAGGGTACAAGACATGCATGTTTGCCATTTGGCGCTCATGTATTACATGTGGTGCATGATAACCATGTCACTCATTTTAGCTCTCATGTATGAGAATTTACATGTAAAGTTATAATGATAATAATATAATCTCTAAAGAAATGGTTTCGCTTAATAGTAAGCCTATTGCTTCCTATCTTGGAGGTGTTAAGTTCGAGTCTTGCTTACATCTTTTTCTTTTATGCACAAAATACTATTAGGCTTTTAGACCAAATATCTTTAAGACACCATGAACTACAATCAACCGACCCGACCGATCCGTCCGGTCCAGGTCCAGCCTCGTCCGGTCGCCGGTTATCGATTTCACCCAGTTTCCAACACCATCCGATTGTCAATTTCGCCGGTTTCGATTTGATTACTGGCCAGTTCCGGTTTGCTTACCAGTCGGTTCCGATTTGCTTACCGACCGATTCCGATTTGCTTACCGGTCGGTTCCTATTTGCTTTCCGGCCAGTTCGGGATTGCATACCGTCTGGTCCCGGTTTGCTTACCGGCCAGTTCCAATTTGGTTTCCAGCTTACCGGCCAATTACGGTTCCATTACCGACCGGTTCCATTTTATTGCCAGTTGATTTTTGGGAGTTTGGTGACATTCAATCATCTAGACAAAGTGGCCAAAGTGCTCTTAGCACAAATGAAAAATAAGGGATCTCAATGTGCTTATATAGCCAAGGCCTTAACTTTCCTATCTATGTGGGATATTTCACAATTTTATTTTTCTCTTTTTCTTTTGCAAAACTTCATACCCACATAAGTTGACACCTCGATGTCCGTTTCTTATGTAGTAAAGTGCATCGGAAAGCTCTTCAAGACCTCGATCTTTTTGTACTAAGATATTAAACTTACTTAAAATTAGTATATTCACTATTATTGTTTTATATGAATCACACTCGATTTCGTACATTTTATGTGATTTTAACACCATTGCCGAAAATCTTCACGACAACGGTCAGGGTAATTAGGGTTGAACTATTTATACGGGCAGATGCGGTCGAACTACTTAGACGGATGAGTGTCGATGAACAATCGAAACAATTTTAGAACAATTCGAAACATACGGGTCAGGACATGATGGTTGGTAGAGACGCACAGATCGGTTAGGACGACTGTATGAACTTGTAAGGATCATGCAGCCAAATTGTAAGGACAGTCACATGCAATTAAAGTAAAGGTCATGTATGGACGCATTCTACGTTCTGTTGCATACGTCCACCCATCACCTTTACTTTAGTTGCATGGCCTCTACGTTCAGTTGCATGCACCCACACATTACCTATACTTTAGTCACATACGATTGTCCTTACAATTCAGCCGCATGATCCTATCATCTGTAAAGTTCAGCCTGTGCATGACCCATATAGTCGTCCTAACCAACTCGACCATTTCGATCGATCCATGCGTCGTGAACGGCCGATGCACAACGACTGACCGGTGCCTCTCGACCCAGACGTTCCGAACCATTCTAAACTCATTTTGAACAGTTCATCCACACTCGTTCGTTTAGGCAGTTCGGCCTCATTCGTCTGTCTTGATAGTTTGGCCCAAATCGCCCATATCGTTTTGTGCTCCAAACACACAGAAGCCATATCTCTCGAAAAACCCTAATTTTCCTTACGAAAGCCAATCTCTCAAAAACCCTAAATTTTCTTATCTATTAATCTCTTTAAGCCTAAACCTTTGTAATTCCAATCTTGGGATAGATTGTAATTTTCTTTTCTTTGCTAATGAAAATTACTAAATTTTCTCATTTCCGTTAATTCTTAAAGTATAAACGCACGAATCTAATATCCTCTGGTCTGAGGCCTTAAGATCTTGCCTCAAGTTCACGTGTCTTTGTCGTATTTTCGCGACATCTTTGGTGAACCTTATGTGAAACGAGGCAAAAGGAGGATATCTCATGGAGGTATATAGATACAAAGAGCCGAAGAGATGCAACCTATACGAGTTCGACCAATGGGTATCATCATTAAAGACCCACCAAACTGTCGTGCATGCGTTCATTGAGTTCGAGAGTCTCTTTGCTCAACTCTCAGAGCGGGATCGAAGATTGATGGGGGTGAATAAAGTCCTAATGTTTGTGAAATCGATAAATCTGAAGGAAAGGAAGGCCATTGGAATTCGACTTGAGGATGACGATGGTGCAAATGGCCTAATCGAAAATTGATGGGAATCTTGTCGACAACATCATGTTCTACGAGGGATAATCAAAGGAGGATGAGATGTGGCAACACGCCACCACCAAAGGAAGAGAGCTCAAAGAAAGCAGATTCAAAGACACTCAACATAGAAGCTTTGATGAGAGAAGTATTCGAGAACTTAAAGGCACAAGTCAATGCTAACGAGGAGCTTAAAATGGAACGAAAATTGAGGCAAACGGTTATGAAGGAAGAAAAGACCTCCCAACAAATACGAAGAAATGATACAACCAATATGAAGGCCTAGGTTCTGTAAGACAGTACCACGAGAGAAGGTGTGGAACAAGCTACCTTCTCAACATACGGAGGAACGATGGTCAAGAGAAGGGCCGAAGACTAAAGAGCGGAATATGTCGCTTTGAGAGTGGACAAGCGTTTCGGAACACATGTTGTGTCTAAAACATCAAGTGATTAAGAAGTAAGCATGAGCAAAGCATGCGTGATCAAGGGAGATAAAAGGTGTGAGGCCGACGTGATTGATGAGATAGCCACGAAAAATGACATTGAGTTAGAGGTGGCTATGGACGAGTGGATGGCGGATGGCCGTGTTGAGACTTTCTCCACACTTGTTCCAAAGACTTTGGCAGTTGTGCCCGCGAGCCAACATAAGACCGGAGAGATGGAAGGTGGTAGCGAGGAAGCAAAGGTTGAAGTTGATACATACGACGAAGAGGGAAGCATAATTGCGGCTTGCTTGATTAAGAGGGTCAATGAGTACGGGGCCCATGAGCCAACATAAGACTGGAGAGAAGGAAGGTGGAGACGAGGAAGCAAAGGTCAAAGGTAATGCATATGATGAAGAGGTCAAACAAAGCACAATGGTGCACGATGAGGACCAAACAAACGAAGTGGATTCGAAGGGCGTTTCCTGGGATTTGAAGATCGAACCATCGATGGTCAACTCTCACATGAGAGCATACAATGAAAAAGGAAGAAGTGGAAAACATGCAATCTAGTTGTCTAAGGGCCTAAATGTGAGCATGTACTTAACGCATGGGCTAACAAAGACAAGCTTGGATTGACGAAAGAAGGAAGATTGAAGTGTCTTGTCCACGAAGATGATCGAAATGAAAGTGACACATACATGGTGCATTATGGTTATGCTTGGGAAAGGTGGAAAAGGCCACGACAATCGATCGTGGCGATGCAAAGCTCGGACAAAGGATTTGCTAGTTTGGATGGTCTCCATCGCTATGGTGGAAAGAATGGTCGCAATGGTATTGGAAGAGATCTAACGAGCCAATGAGTTAGTTCAAGGTCAATGTATATAATAGATAGTTAGGTTATGAAGAAAGGAATATATTCGGACAAGGATTAAAATTTTCAACTAGGCGCACCAGTGGATGTGCCGGTTTGGTGGCGGTGAATGTCGTGTGATTCTTTACACGCGATATGAAAGTAATGAAATAATTATTTTAGATTAGCTTAATGGCTTGGTACGAAAAGATGGAGGTCATCAAGAGCTTATGAACACATTTTACTACATATGAAACGGACAACTTCGTATCAAGTTATGTGAGTATGAAGCTTGAGAAGATGGGGAAACAAAACTGTAAGATATTCCACATAGACAGGACAACATCGGATCCACCAATATATAAGGAGACCTAGAACCCATTACTTCATATCTGTGTGTTTGGAGCACAGAATGGTCAGGGTAATTCGGGCCGAACTGTTTAGACGGGTGGATGCGACCAAACTGTCTAGACGGACGAGTGTCGATGAACAATCGAAACAATTTTGGAACAGTTCGAAATGTCTAGGTTAGGACGCGCGGGTCGATAAAGACGCACGGATTGGTCCGTACGCACGGATCAGTCGAGACAACTATATGAACTTGTAAGGATCATCATGCGGACGAATTGTAAGGACGGTCGTATGCAACTAAAGTAAAGGTCATGTATGGACGCATTCTACGTTCTGTTGCATGCGTCCACACATGACCTTTACTTTAGTTGCATGCGTCCACACATGACCTTTACTTTAGTTGCATGGCCTCTACATTCAGTTGCATGCGTCCACACATTACCTTTACTTTAGTCAATGCGACCGTCCTTACAATTCTGCCGCATGATCCAACCATTTGTAAAGTTTAACCCATGCATGACCCGAACAATCGTCCTAACTGACCCACTCGTTTCGACTGATCTGTGCATTACGACCAACCCTAATGTTCCGAACCGTTCTAAAATCATTTATAGCAATTCATCCACACTCATTCGTTTTGGCAGTTCGGCCGCATCCGTCCGTCCGGATAGTGCGACCTAAATCACCCATATCGTTTTGTGCTCCAAACACACAAATATAAACTAATGGGTTTTGGGTCTGCTTATATAATGCTAGATCCGATGTTATCCTATCTAAGTGGGATATCTAATTCTTAATGTTTAAACGCAAGAATCTAATATCCTTTGGTCTAAGGCCTTAAGGTCCTGCCTCAAGTTCACGTGTCTTTGTCGTATTTTCGCGACATCTTTGGTGAACCTTATGTGAAACGAGGCGAAAGAAGGATATCTCATGGAGGTATATAGATACAAAGAGCCGAAGAGATGCAGCCTATACGAGTTCGACCAATGGGTATCATCATTAAAGACCCACCAAACTATCGTGCATGCGTTCATTGAGTTCGAGAGTCTTGTTGCTCAACTCTCAGAGCGGGATCAAAGATTGATGGGGGTGAATAAAGTCCTAATGTTCGTGAAATCGATAAATCTGAAGGAAAGGAAGGCCATTGGAATTCGTCTTGAGGATGACGATGGTGCAAATGGCCTAATCGAAAATTGATGGGAATCTTGTCGACAACATCATGTTCTACGAGGGACAATCAAAGGAGGATGAGATGTGGCAACATGCCACCACCAAAGGAAGAGAGCTCAAAGAGAGAAAATTCAAAGACACTCAAACCTAGAAGCTTTGGTGAGAGAAGTACTCGAGAACTTAAAGGCACAAGTTGATACTCACGAGGAGCTTAAAATGGGGCGAAAGTCGGTACACTCTTCTCTTGCAAGATTCATGCTTGCCTGCTCACAAATGAATAGGATCTCCTTTGCACTCGTAGCTACGGCAAATCAGTCCTTTTAATCAGGAATCTTCTTGGGTTCGACATTGTTACCGACACCTTTGTCCTTCTTGAGGTGTCGACGCTCCTTTTGGAAATGTCCAAGTTTCCCGTAGTAGAAGCATGTCAGCTTTCCTTTGGCACTTGGATCTAGCTTGGGACTTGTCTCTTCTTTGTGAACTTCTTTGTCGGTTCCTTACTCTACCGGTATGGGACTGGAACAAGACACACTTGTCCTTCCTTCTTGTCTCCTCGTTCAAGATGCTTGTCGTTACATCTTGAAGAGACAAGTTCTCTTCTTGACACAAGGTACTGAGACTCACCACCAGATTCTCCCCATTGTCCGGCAAGGTAGATAGTAGTAGGATGGCCTGCATTGCATCATCAAGAGGAAACTTGGTTGCAACAAGTTGGTTGACATACCTAATGAATGTGCTTACATGCTCGACTATGCTTTCTTCATCCCTGTATTTCAGTCTCACAATCTTTCTCATCAAAGATGTTTTGTTGAGGACATTCTTCCTCTCATATAGACATGACAACTTTTGTTAAAGGACACTTACATCGACGCACTATCTGATTGTGGCCACCGCCTTTCTATTCAAAAGTTTTCATTCGGACTCTAATACCCAAGTGTGTATTTCTGCTTTGTTGATGGGCTCGTATAAGTCTTTGACTATGAGAACGTCTTCCATCTTTATCTTCCAATTTGCATACTTCTTAGAGTTCAAAACTATCATAACTAGGAAACCACTCACACATCAAGTTCTAATACCAGTTTGACGGGATCTGATATAATATCTATGTTAAAGATATGCCGAAACACAATGAACAAGATATACATTGCACATAGTTTTACGTGGAAACCCTAAAACGAGAAAAACCATGAGAGAACAAATCTTCCACTATACAATGGAGAATACAAAGGAGACAATATACAACACTCTCTGTCTGCACAAAGTGTATCAGCCTTGTAGGGCTCTTGGTGTCTAAGCTCACTCATCTACGACGTTGCTCCCACTATCATGCACTCTCTCTTCTCTCTCTATAACTCAGAGCTACAAGAACTTTGAGTTCACGTTCTTTCAATTTTCAGACATCTATGTGTTCTATATTCTTCTCTCGATGCATTACAAGCATATTAGATGAGTTTCATAACACATCCCCACCACATACATCGGCCCATGACTTCATTGTACATACATTTTTCATCTCACTTACATCATGCCTCATCGTGTTAACGCGTCCAAATTTTCTTCTTTTAATGATTCCTTTAACTCAATCTTTCTTACATGCTTGAATCTTATCTTCAAGTTTTGAATCCACTTTCTTAAGAATTTCATTCTGAATGAAAACAATTTGGAGCTTAGCATTTTCTTTCATTAACATCCTAATCTCTTCACCTTCCTTGTTTATGGTTTCTTAAAGAGAAGTCAAGTGACTCATAAGCATTTTGCCTTTTGCATTGGAATCAAGATTTGTTGGTGATCTAGGTTCATTATCAATTATACTCCCGAACTTTGTGGTGGCTTTACGAGTGTTCACCATTGTAGGACCAAACCCTACGGGAAGAGAGAGAGAAGAGAGAGAGAGACGGAGACGGAGACGGAGAGAGAATGTACCTTTCACTTGATTTAGGGCTTCAAAAACTACCTTGCATTTGAGGAAGCGTGGGACAAAAATGCTCATAAATTCTCGCCACGATAATAGAATTTAGTAAATGAAAATTCCTTTTTCCGTAATTCGGTATGGGGTATAATGAGTATAAGGTGGTTGAAGTGCGTGAATCGGAGAGCTACATAAAAATGGCAAAAGACGTCAGTTGGCAGAAGGGCATGGAGGAAGAGATACGAGGCATTATCAAAGAACGAGACTTGGGACCTGGTAGACGCACCCACAGGTGTGAAATCAATCGAATGCAGGTGGGTATAGAAGGTCAAGTACAAGGCCGACTACTATAAGGCCCGATTGTTGGCCAAGGGCTACGCGCAAAACCACGACATCGATTACAATGAGACCTTTGTACAGGTCACGAAGATGAAAATTGTTCGTGTATTGTTTGTGGTAACAATGGCAAAGAGATGGCACTTACATCTAATGGATGTAAAGAACGCATTTCAGCAAGGCGATCTTGGGGAACAAGTGTACATGGTACAACCCCTAGATTTCTATCTGAACAAAACACTTCGATAGTTTGCCAACTTAAGAAATCATTGAATGGACTTAAGCAAGCCTCGTGTGCCTGGAACGCAAAGTTCACGCATCAACTACGTAAGATGGGGTTTGCCCCATCAAAATCAAATTCTTCACCAATTAGCATTCTGCTATATGTCGATGATGTAGTCATCGCCAGTGCCAACCTAAAAGAAATCGGTTGAGTCAAGTCTCAGCTTGCGGCATCATTCAAAATGAAGGATCTAGGGGATCTTCATTACTTCCTTGGGATCGAAGTGATCTGTACCCCTGAAGCCATTACATGCTGAATATGCTCTTCAAGCTCGGGATGGCGATTTGCTCGAGAAATGTTAAGATTCGCCAAAGTTCGGGAACAGCATGTGACCCGACACGATTCCAACAGATTGTCGGAAGCCTCACTTATTTGACGATTACTCGTTCGAACCTCATTTATCCGGTCGACTTGATCAGTCAATTCATGTCACAGCCAAAGGCCGAAAACC
The DNA here is from genome assembly GCF_043228905.1 of Azolla caroliniana. Taxonomy (NCBI): domain Eukaryota; kingdom Viridiplantae; phylum Streptophyta; class Polypodiopsida; order Salviniales; family Salviniaceae; genus Azolla; species Azolla caroliniana. The sequence continues at coordinate 15,761,449 of NW_028230453.1, forward strand.
TTTAATGCACGCAAAGAATATTGTGATATGACAACAAAACTAAAAATAGGGCGTTGTTGTATCAGGTAGGAGTAGCCGAGGAGTTAGTTGGCTACACGGATGCCGATTGCGTTAGATTCGCGTTTTCATCGGGAAGCGCTACCATCGCCTAGAGCAACAAGAAGCAATTGACAGTGTCATTGTCAAGCATTGAGGCTAAATATCGAGGGACGATTGTCTCCACGTGTAAAGCCAACCTCAATAGCATCCATTTAGTGAAGAACCACGTCTTCCATACTCAGACAAAGCACATCGAAGTGCACTATTATTTTTGTTCGCGAGCGTGTACTCTTTGGTGAAGTCAAATTTGTTTATGTTCAAACTAATCGGCAGGTTGTCGATATCTTCACCAAACCTGTTGGCATGGACAAGTTGCGACATTTTTCGACTATGCTTCGCTTACAACATGTCGACATGCCGAACATGAGGGGGAAGAGTGATGCTAAAAAGGAGGAGAGAGATCAGGTCCGAAAAGTTGAATCAGATGAAGAATTAGATTTTGGATCGACTGAAGAAGTCGAGAACGTGTGGATAGATGGAAGAAGATCGACTAAACAAAGACTAGCTAGATGCAAGGGGATCGGCCGCAAGAGAGAGTCGAAGCCAGAGCCAACCGAACCAAGGGGAGGAAGAGCCGAGAGAGGTGGCAAAGTCGAGAAGGACAGAGCCAACCAAGTGAAGACATGGGCGGAAAAGCAATCGATTCAAATGAGGAAGGCGATTCGAATGAACCGAATCACACAAAGGCCAAGCGGACATGAAAGAGTGGAAGGGTCGAGGGGCCAAGGCAGTAGACAAACCGACCGTAGAGGTTGAGGTGCGAGGAACCAAATGAGTCAAGAAGCGCCAGACCAAAGGGGTCATGGGACGCAAGGCCGGACTAGACAGGGAGTGCAAGCAAGGCAACAAGACACCAAGAGAGGCTAGAATGACGAACTAGCTAGAGCTGACACAACGGGACCTCGGGTTGAGCTTAAGGGGGATTTTTGAGAAACAAGCTCAATATGGGTCGAATCGGTTGGAGACCAATCGACTAGGCCGGAATCGACTGAAGAAGCCAAGAGGCGAGAGGCGAATCGAATAGAGTTCCATTCGGGTATGTCGAGTCGAAGGGAACCCGATCGATCGTTGGGAGCCTATATTCCTATTATAGTAAATAGGGCTTGTACGTTAGCCCACTCGTTAGGGCTTGTATATAAACTGCACTCTAAGCATTGTTGTATGTATTGAGTCTTTTTGTAATCGAAATATTGTTGCCTGCTCCACTTTCTCTCTCTCTCATATTCTTTGTGTTAAATACCTAACTATCAAGTTTCCGAATAATCGACTGTGTACGCGGTTGTCTTTCGCACATGCTTCCACACACTAATCTATTCACAAAAGTCAAGGTGAGTCAAAAATTTCGCCCACTGAGCTTTTCACCGAATCAAGATGCGAGCATTTTGGAAATATGTCAAGTTCTTATGATCGTTGTAGACAATGATATGTTGAGAAGAACATTTCAGAAAATGTTGCCATTGTTAAAAAGAATCCACAATTGCAAGAAGTTCTTTTTCATGGATCTCATTGTTGATCTCTACAGCTTCAATTTTCAGGAATGAAAGACGACCCTAGTGCAAAGTCGAATGCATTAGCTTCAAGAATTAAGCGTTTTGTTAGGTCGACATGTGTGCTAAAATAAGTGTCGTTGTAAACGCTTGTTTTAAACTTTCAAATGCCTTGGTTGTATCCAAACTCCATATGAAACGCATCAGCTTCAAGGATTAAGCATTTTGTTGGGTTGACATATGCTAAAATAGGTGTCGTTGTAAACGCTTGTTTTAAACTTTCAAATGCCTTGGCTGCATCTGACATCCATATGAAACGCATCAACTTCAAGGATTAAGCATTTTGTTGGGTTGACATGTGCTAAAATAGGTGTCATTGTAAACACTTGTTTTAAACTTTCAAATGCCTTGGCTACATCTGAACTCCATATGAAACGCATCAGCTTCAAGGATTAAGAATTTTGTTGGGTCAACATGTGCTAAAATAGGTGTCATTGTAAACGCTTGTTTTAAACTTTCAAATGCCTCGGCTATATCTGAACTCCATATGAATGGTTGATTTCTATGTGTGAGTTGAGTGAGTGGAAGCACGACCTTGGAATAATTTTTAATAAATTCCCGATAAAAATTTACAAACCCGAGAAAACATTGCACATGGCGCACTGAAAGGGGCATCTATCAAACTAAAATTGCTTGAACATTCATGGGGTCCATAGAAATACCATCTGATGATACAACATACCCCAAAAATTTCACTTGATTTTGGCCGAAACTACACTTTTCTAATTTTGCGTAGAGACCATATTCTCGTATTCGACATAGTACCTAATCAACATGTTTATCATGCTCCTCTTGGGTCTTCAAGTACATCAATATGTCATCTACGTAAGCTATAGTGAAGATATCGAGAAAATCTTGAAAAATATCATTCGCCATATGTTTGAAAATTGCAGGTGTATTCATGAGATCAAATGGCATCAGAATATGTCCATAGCGAGTGCAAAAAGCAATCTTCCATCCATCCTCCGGACGAATCTGAACTAGATTATATGCACCGCAAAGGTCCAAGAGATTCAAGATTAATCCATCGATAGTCACTTTGTTTAACCATCGATAATCCACTACCAACTGAAGAGACCCATTTTTTTCTTAACAAAAAAGATAAGTGCACCAGCAAGGGATCTCAAATGCTAGATGAATCCATTTGTCAAATTCTCATTGACATATTCTCGTACAATCTCTAGCTCTACAGGTAAGAGATTATAAATTGGACCCCATGGAGGTTTGTTCCCTAGTTGTAAGTCAATAGGTTAGTCGTATGGCCAATGCTCTAGCAATGTATTGGCCTTCAACTTATCAAAGACATTTGAGAACTCTTTGTATTTCTCTAGTAGTTTGATGCCCGACTCATGTAAGATGGATGATGGAATTGCTACTATTGCAAATACGAACATGTCCTCGTTCCCCCCTTCCTTACATAACCGACGTAGAGAGATGGTCAATAACTTATGGGATCTAGTATCAAATGTCGGAGATGACTACTTGACTATATTACCTGATGTTATGAGATGACCATCGATGACTCCTACGGTTACTGGGTTTGGGAACATATTCAAGAGGATATTTTGTGTCAATGCAAACTCACGATCCATGAAACAAGAGTTGGCTCCAGAATCTAGGTAGAGACTATGACTCGATGACATGTAGATGTGGTAAGCTCAACTTGTGTAGGAACCACGACTAGGAACTAACTCTACATATATCTAAGATGCTCCAACCAAATGGCTCCTATTTTGACCAGACCTACTCATTTAATACATCCTCTAATTGGCCCAAAACATCGAATCTATTCTCATGGCATGGACTATTAGGATTACTTATATTATTAGAAGTAATAATGGAACTCAAAGTAAGGTTGTCATGTGCACTTACTTGGTATACTTGACATGTAGGTTTATGTGGACAATTCACGACTATATGTCCTGGACCGCCACAATTCACGTCGTTGCTTCTCAACATCTAATAAAGGCCCTCGACATTGTGTCGACAAATTTCTATCGGACTTGGGTCATCCCTCGTAATGGGTCTGGAAACTTGTGGAGGCGTTGTGACTACTGAAGCGTACATCTGTATCAGTTAGCAACGTAACATTTGTTGACGCTCAAAACGTCGTTCAAATAGGTGATTATCACATCACACAGCTCGACTAATGGCCTGTGTAAGAGACTTCGGATCTTCGGATCTTTGACATCATTACGCAAACCTTAACATAATTGATCTATTAAGGCCGCCTCATCCCAACGGATATCGCATGCCAAGAGACGGAAATCAACAGCGTAAGCCAATGCGGGACGATCTCCTTGTTGGCACCTTCGAATGTTGTATTGTCGTCCTAATGATGTTAGTGTCTCCGAAACTAGCTTGACACTCCTTAAGAAATACATCAAAATCCTCCAACAACGATGATTTCTCCTCGAGGAGTGTTGCAAACCATGCTAACATTGTACCATTTAGCAAGGTTCCTACTAATCCCACACGAGCAGCGTCAGTTGGATACTGATTAGGATGTAACTGAATAGCCAAACATACTTTATTCAAAAAGCCTCGATCAAATTTGGCAAGGAGGCTAAATCTTTGGTTCTCTAGGGGAGTTTTGAACCCCGACACTTGTTCTCATAATGACAATATAGTAGCTTTGAGTTGGTGAACCTGTTGTGATAACTCTTCATATTGTTGAGTTTTCTCGGTACTCACGTGTTGTAGGTACCCGAGTAGCCTTTGATTTTCATGCATGCTCACAAACACCATAACTTACGAGGGAAGAGGAGAAGAAAGAAGAGAACTTGTTAGGGTTCTTGGAAGAGGAAGAAATGAGGAAAATTGGTTCAAACTATCAACATAGAGAGAGGGAGAGAGAGAAGAAGAGTATATTACCATTAAGATCTTGAGAAGTTTAACTTGTACCATGACACAGATGGAAGTAATAGAGAATGCTTGCTATTGGTATCCTCATGTTGTGTTTTGCTTACCATGATAGAGAGAAAGAGAGAGTTGAAAGGAAAGTATTATATTGCACTATAAGATGGATTACAAAGAGTACGCAACAAGGAGCTCTAGAATGGTGTTGAACCAATTTTATTTTGGGATGATTAATAAATCCCTATAGAGGTTCTAGAATATAGAACACTCTAAAAATATTCTAGGTTACTCTATATTCTAAAATACTCTAAGAATATTCTAGATTCCTCTATATTCTTGAAGCAACGACGTCGAGCACACTGCTTATGCCTATATTATGCCGGTCCATGACATATAGTCGTGAATTGTCCATATAAACCTAGACGTCAAGTATACCAAGTGCACATGTCAACCCTACTTTGAGTTCCATTATTACTTCCAATAACATCAGTAAGCCTAATAGCACATGCCATCAAAATAGATTCAATGTCTTGAGCCAATTAAAGGATGTGTTAAATGAGTAAGTCTAGCCAAAATAGGAGCCATTTGGTTGGACCATCCTAGATATGTAGAGTTAGTTCCTAGTTGTGGTTCCATCTCATCAAATCAAATTAGTAGAGTCTCTCTCTCTCTCTCTCTCTCTCTCTCTCTCTCTCTCTCTCTCTCTCTCTCCCCACGGTTCCTCAAATAGAAGGTAGATTTTGAAGCCCTAAATCGAGTGAAAGGTACATTCTCTCTCCTTCCCTCTCTGTCTCTCTTTTCCCATAGGGTTTGTCCCTACAATGGCAAATACTCGTAAAACCGCAACAAAGTTCGGGGGTATGATTGATAATGAGCCGAGATCACCAACAAATCTCGATTCTAATGCAATGGACAAAATGCTTATGAGTCACTTGATTTCTCTTCAAGAAACCATAAACAAGCAAGGTGAAGAGATTAGGATGTTAATGAAAGAGAATACTAAGCTCCAAAGTGTTGTCATTGAGAATGAAAGTCTTAAACAAGTGGTTGCAAAACTTCAAGAAGAGATTCAAGAATGTAAAAGAGTTTCTTTTGAAACAAATGAACACCTTAACAAGATTGAGTTAAAGGAAGCGTTAAAAGAAGAAAAATTGGACACGATGAGGCGGGATGTAAGTGAGATGAAAAATGTATGTACAACGAAGTCATGGGCCGATGTATGTGGTGGGGATGTGCTATCAAACTCATCTAATATGCATGTGATGCATCAAGAGAAGAATATAGAAAGCATAGATGTCCGAGAATTGAAAGAACGTGAACGACGATCAAAGAACATTGTCGTCCGTGGGATTAAAGAAGAGAGTATTGAAACACCCACATCCCTTGGAAAGGCCATTGGTGAATTTTTTAGCATGCAGTAGGGATGTCAGATGTGAATGTATATGGGGCACACCTAGTTGGGAAACATGGTGTTACTTGCTCCGGAGAAAGGCCTATTGTATGCACAATGACAGATGATACAAAGCGGCAGATCATACTCGAAAATAGTTGGGTATACCTCAAAGGTACACAATGCTTTGTGAGTGAAGATCGTACTATCTCACAACAAAATGCTCGTCGTAAAGCATATGAAGAAAGATTGAAAAACAAGGTTAAGCATGTGCTTAAAGATGGAAATGTAGGTAAATAGGGACACGTGATCAATGAGACTAACCCACACCTTTTATGACTATGCTTTTGGAATTGCAATGGATACCCATGGAATTCAGGATTTAGCATAGAGGAGTTCACCGATGACTCGGATATCACACTTCTTGTTGAAACATGGGAGCATGATACTCAAAGGATTCAAGGTTTAGGAAACTATAATGTACACTCTTTTATATGGAAGAAAAATCCAAGACAAAGAAGAGGACAAGGAGGGGTGGCATGTTTGATTAAGAAGGAAATAGAGAAATATGTGTCAATCATAAAAAATGATGAACATAAATGTTACATATGGCTCAAAATAGAAACACCTAATGATTTGCCCACTTTTGTAGTTGGATGTTACATTCCTCATCAAGATTCTAACTTTTATGCTTGTTTGGATAAAGATCAACCGTTTGCCAATCTAGAAGATGATATTGCTTATTTCAAATCCAAAGGGGAAGTTATTGTCTTTGGTGACATGAATGCTCGTACAAGAAGTTTCCAACTTGATTCACAAGAATCTTTCATGCCACATATCTCAAGGATGCAAGAGGATATGCAAATGTATAACCGCTCTTCTAGCGATAAAAAAGATCCGGACCAATTTGGGAAGTTACTCCTACAAATGTGCAATAGTACCGGATTGCTTATTGCAAATGGTATTTCCTTATGGCCCAACACTAATGGTTTTACATGTAGAAAACACAACGAAAATAGTGTGATTGACTATCTGCTACTTTTCGAAGGTATTTTGGATCGTATACATAAATTCACACTTGGTGAATGGACACCGGAATCCGATCATAAGACTACAAATTGAATCAAACCTTTACATAAAGGTGGAGATATAAATAATGTAAACAACTATCGAACCATCATGGTTGGCTCATTAATGGCAAAACTATTTGGATGTATAATGGAATCAAAGATAAGTGTATGGGCTGAAAAAAGTGGTAAGAGAGCTTATGGACAAGTTGGCTTTCGAAAACACCATAGCACCATTGATCACCTTATCACCCTTCGAGTATTAATGGAGGAAAGTCGCCTTAGAGGTAAAGGTTTATATTGTTGCTTTGTAGACTTCAAGAAAGCTTTTGATATGGTACCTCGTGAGCATCTTTGGACGCAAATGGAAGAACTTGAGGTGCCAAGTGAATATATGATTGCAATTTCCCGAATTTATGAGAAGGTTATATGTTGTGTGCGCATGAGAGATAAACTTTCAGATTTTTTTCAAAAGCACTATTGGTGTTAAGCAAGGATGCCCACTCTCACCAACACTATTTGGTCTATGCATTGATGAATTGGAAGAAATGGTTACCAAGTTTGCAAAGGAAGAATGTGTTGAAAAAGTTGCCATTGGGAATGTTGTGATTATGATTTTGTTATATGCAGATGATGTAGTGCTTTTTGCAAATACTTTAGGAGATGCACAAAAGCTTATGAAGGTATTGGAAAATTTTGCATGCATACTAAATTAAGTGTCAATAGCTCTAAAACAAAGATTATGCTTGTGAAGAGCCAAAAAAGAGATAAACCATGCATTAGGTACAACAATGAGCCACTTGAATGTGTGGAAAGCTTCAAATATCTTGGCCTTGAAGTTCCTTCAAATCATAGATGGAATGAATGTGATACACGTTGCTTAAAGGCGAGCAAGCGAGCATACTATGCATTTGAGAACACATGCAATCTTGGAGATATTAAGTGTTGGGTCCTCAAGAAATATCTTTTCGACACTTTGGTGGCACCGGTTCTTCTCTATGGGGTGGAAGTATAGGGCGGTAGCATCCCTAAATCTATGTGGAAAGAGTTTGAAAATGTCCAAAAGCATTTTCTTACCAAGTTTCTACAAGTTAAGAAACAAACACCCTACACCCTCCTCCTCCTTGAGACGGGATCGTTTCCCATTGAGATCATGGCCATGGAAAGGGTTGTTGAATACATGCTGAAGGTTCAAAAATGTCCCTCACATCGACTTCCTAGAATTGTATGGGAAGCAAGCAAAAAGATCCAAAAGACGCATAAAAGCAAAATTTTGTGTTCCGGTTGGATGCAAGATATAGAAAAATGGTTTGGTAAATGGGATGCGAGACACTTGCTTCATGATGCATCATTAGATTCCTCTATAAATGAGGCCTTTTTGCAACACCAATGTATCATGATATGGGACAAATGTGGAGGCTCACACTTCACACATTATACTACACATGTTGCACCTAACTACAAAACCATATTCTTTGCGGAACGGGGAAATCGTACACATCCATACATGTTAGAGCCCATATCGTTATCTTCCATTCGAACCATTGCTTCCATGCGACTTAGCTCACATGCATTGCGATGTGAAACAGAGCGTTGGGGTACAAGTGATGAGAGTGGTCGGCTATGCACACTTCGCCCTAAACAAGTTCGCGAGTCTGAGTATCACACTTTGATACAATGCTCTGCCTTTGATCATATTCGACCATGCTTTCCACATCTCTTCGATCGAGGCCAATCTTTGTATGAATTCCTCTCACAACCACAATGTGCACTCTCAATTGCAACATTCATTGGTAAAGTTCTTGAACATCGAGAGTCACTACTCACTTTCACACGTATCACGTGAAATGTAATTTTTTGGTCTCATAGGTCATATTTGACCTCCGAAGACGATAATATAATCTATCTATCTATCTATCTATCTATCTATCTATCTATCTATCTATCTATCTATCTATCTATCTATCTCTGTTTTTGACACTACCCAAATAGCCAAAATAGGAGCCATTTGATTGGATCATCCTAGATATGTAAGTTAGTTCCTAGTCGTGGTTCTGTCTCATCAAATCAAATTAGTAGACTCTCTCTCTCTCTCTCTCTCTCTCTCTCTCTCTCTCTCTCTCTCTCTCTCTCTGTTTTGACCGTTACTCTTTGTTTTGACCGTTACGTGGCCGTCATCTGCTGCCGCCGTCGTCTGCAGCCGCGTCGCCTGCTGTCGCTGCTGCTGATGACGCCGCCGTCGCCTGCTGCCGTCGTCGCCGCCGTCTGCCGACTGTCGCCGCCGTCTGCTGCCGCCGTCTGCCGTCTACCGTCTGCCGTCTGCCGTCTGCCGACTGTCGTCGTCGTCGTCACCGTTGCCATCTTCTTTTGTCTACCGTCGTTCTTGGGCGTGTTGTTTGCCGATTGTCGCCGTCCTA